>NC_083871.1:19770994-20074024 GCF_032452875.1 Bos javanicus | reverse complement strand
GGATGGCATCACTGACTCAATGGACATGGGTTTGGGTGGACTCCGGGAGTTGGTGAAGGACAGGGAGGCCTGGCGTGCTGCAGTTCATGGGGTCGCAAAGAGTCGGACACGAACTGAACTGAATATACGTCTTACCAATATCATGTATGACTGGCATACCTAAAAACAATGCTTAATTGGCTTAAACATAAAATGATGATCTGGCTGGCTATTCTTTACGGGCAAGGGTATAAACTACCACCCTGTGTTTTGCAGGTGACTGTTATTTGAAGGACTGGTCTTCCTGGAGCCTGTGTCAGCTGACCTGTGTGAATGGTGAGGACCTTGGCTTTGGTGGAATACAGGTCCGTTCCAGAGCAGTGATTATACAAGAACTAGAGAACCAACATCTGTGCCCCGAGCAGAAGCTGGAAACAAAACCATGTGATGGTGAGTGCGACCATTCATAACACCTATTTATTTTAGTGTGGTGTTGATAAGCAAAGGAAAAAGTGTAAATTTTTCTCTTAGATAAGGAAATTTGCTAAGATCTCACTTTTAAAAAGTTGAGAATTAGGTTAAGGGTATGATTCTGAATTCTAAAGATTTAGAGAAAAAGAGTCTTGCCACCCTTCATAAGTTAGGTATGAAATACTTAAGAGTATCTCTAAGTTTTATGAGTTAAAGCAAGCTAAGATCATTTGGAGCATGTTATTTGTACATACCTATAACAATCCTGATCCAATGTGAATCTAAAAATATCCTCAATTTATTTAAATCAAAAGAAAAATTACAAAGAAATAGCAAAATGAGACATTTTACTATAGTCTCAGAAATTGATAAAGTATTGGTAAGGTCTGGTCTGAATTTTATAAACAGAATATATAAAAATATATGTTTCTATGTCATGTGTATATGTATATACACACAGAGCCATGCACCCAATATAAGCAATACATTTACAAAAACCTCAGAGCATTATTGTCATCTAGCAGAGAATGTCTTGCTCAACAAAACACCTTCTCATTCTTGCTTATGTTCTGAAATAATTAAGGAGCATGACATATATTAGCAAAGAAGGGCCAAAATAACATCTGTATTACTGAAAAGTTGAGGAAAGCTTAGAATGTTGGAGAACAGTGCTTACAGAAAAAGCCACCTGACTAGATGACTTAACCCAGGAATTATTGAATTATCCACCTTTGATTACATTTTCTCAAATTTACCATCCATATTCTGGGGACAGGGTAAGTAAAGAAGGAGAGATAGGACAGCAGTTACAATAAGTGAGTTAATGCCCAAGAAAAGAAAGAGGATTGTTTACCCCATCATGACAGTTAGGAATCAGCAACAACAATTGCAAAGAAATTCTCTCATGCACCCACAGAACTAAAAGCTGAAAGCTGCATTTCTAGAGCATTACACATCAAATGTATGCAGGGTGCAGCAGCAAAGTATTTAGAAGGGGATTTAAAGCATTACGTGCTTATACAGGAGAGAGAAAAGTGTAACATAAACTCGACTTTCAACTCAATTTAAATAAAAAAAAAAGAAAAGTAAAGGGAGATAACATACAAATAATACAGATAAATACAAATTCAGTGAGATAGAAAATAACCAAGATAATCAATAAAACCAATAGCTTGTTTTTTGATCAAAGTAGACCATCTCATGGAAAACTCAATGAAACAAAAAAGAGGACACAGTAATAATACTGATAGTGTTTAAAAACTATAATTTCTGTGAATATATTTTGCTAATAAATGTAAAAACTTGACAGCTATTTAGAATGTTATTTATCAAGAGTAATGGAGAAGCAAACCATAGATTCTGTAACTATTAAAACCCAAGTGTGTCAGATAGGCTCACACATGCACACACACTAAAACCTAGATGGCCTTAATTATGAGTCTTACTAAAATTTAAACAGACAACTCCCATTTATGTGAAATCTTAAGAAATAAAGTTGGGTAGAAAAAAAATGAGAAAAATCTCCCCAGTACAACACCAAGATCACAAACAAAAATGGTAAACAATAAAAATACTTTTAAATCAAAATTTAAATCTTCTACATATTGAAATGGGAGGAGGGCATGGCAACCCACTCCAGGAGCCTTGCCTGGAGAATCCCATGGACAGAGGTGCCTGGCGGGCTGCAGTCCACGGGGTCAGAGAATGCGATGCGACTGAGCATGCGCACACAGTAAAGCAGCTCATAAACCAGACAAGCCACAGACACAGAAGAGATATCTGAAGTCAGTTTGAAGGAATTCATGTCTAGAACAACTATCCTAAAGCTTTTCAGCATTCGAAGACAATTTCACAGTTGTAAAATTGTGGAGGACCCCAAATGGCTTTTCTTTGATGTATACATATCAAACATTTGCACACTGAAAAATGACAACTGTTAAGTTTTTAAATATTTGGTAACTTATTTAAAATAATCACAAATCAATTGTATGTTATCATAACATATTTCCCGAAAAATAACTATTTTCCAAAGCAAAAAGAAAATAACTTTTATGACAGGCATGGTCTTCTTTTACACTTTTCCACGTCTCTGTAACATCTGGCTTAACTCAAGATAGCTGGATTCTCTTATCTGCCTCTGCATTCAGTCTATGGCCATCTTAGTTTAGTTTCTATATGTGAGGGAAGTCCAGGCTTACTTACCCAGCTGTGCAGTTAGAGGGGAAAATCCTCACACACATACTCTGCTGCTGCTGCTGCTGCTAAGTCGCTTCAGTCGTGTCCAACTCTGTGTGACCCCATAGACAGCAGCCCACCAGGCTCCCCTGTCCCTGGGATTCTCCAAGCAAAAACACTGGCGTGGGTTGCCATTTCCTTCTCCAATGCATGAAAGTGAAAGTGAAGTCGCTCAGTCGTGTCCAACTCTTAGCGACCCCATGGTCTGCAGCCTACCAGGCTCCCCCGTCCATAGGATTTTCCAGGCATGAGTACTGGAGTGGGGTGCCATTGCCTTCTCCGACACATATTCTGAGGGAATGCCAAAGGCATCCCTGGTCCCCGGACCATCATCTGAGAACTGTTATTCTAGAATAAAAAATTCCCACAACTCAGAAAAGGCATAGATTTCAGTAAGGGTTGGGGAGAACCAAAAGATATACATAAGCAGTTCACAAGAGGAAATCTAAATGCTGCAAAACGTTTTTCTTACTGTTTGATAATAGCTGCAAGTTAAAATGACAAGATAGCTTTCCATACCCTCAACACTGACAAGAAATTTAAATCTGGAACTTACAAATGTTTTTGAGGGTTTAGAGTAATAGTAACTCTTATTCACTACTGGCGGGTATGTAAACTGTCACCATTTAAAGAAAAACAATGAGCTGTGTTTAGTAAAGTTTCAGCTATCCCTACAGTAAAACCCAGAAATTTCCCTTCTAAATATTTACCTTAAAGAAACACTAGGAGGCTTGCACAAGGCTGGCCACTGAGGCACTGATGTAATAGTATAAATTGAACACGACGTAAAAGCCCATCCATAGAGGAAATAAATTGTAGTTAGTATCATGGAATTCTATGCAGCAGTTAAAATTAATTGACTGTGTCTGTATTAAAAAATCACATAGAAATAGTTCGTCTATAACATTGGCTATTAAGTTTCAAAAAGATATATGTATCATGTGTCAATATAATGCTTTTTAACTTTTAAAACTGCCTACAAATAATACTGTAAGTCATTTATGGATTACATATATTTATATTATAGTCATATTCAAAGAATAAAAAGCCTGTCACAGAAATGCTTGTATCTACTTCAAAATAGTGCATATTGCAGGACAGACACAGAGGGAGATCAGGAAGGACTATAACAGGCCATCAAGTTTGTTAGTATTTTTTACTCATCAACAAACAAAACTAAAGCAAGTATGACTAAACGGTAATATTTGTTAAAATTGAATGATAGGTAGTTGAATATATTTTTTCAGTTATTTGTCCTTATTTGTATGTCTGATATAATGCTTTAAATAAAACATAAATTTAAATTGAAAATCTGGGTTCACATCAAACAGTATGGTAGCCGACTTGTAAATTAGTTGGCATTTAGGCACGCATCTGGAATTTTGTAACATCTATATGGCAACTTCAGGATGGTAACTTCACATTTGAATCATTCAGGATGGACTTCTTATTTGTTTCTAATTGTTTATAAATATTTCACTAATACCTGTCTCCATGATGTCCCCCTGGCCTGCAGAATGCCTCTGTTAATGTGTATTGTGTCCCTGCAGATGGACAGTGTTACGAGTATAAATGGATGGCCAGTGCTTGGAAGGGCTCTTCCCGAACAGTCTGGTGTCAAAGATCAGATGGTGTAAATGTAACAGGTAAACCTTCCATTCCTCTTTGTTCTTTGAAAGTCTTCCTATAACACACATGTAATCGGTTCAAGAAAATAAGAAAACAGAGATATTCTTTCAGTATTCCACATGTGGTTGAGTTCACAACACCTGAGCTGTGTACCTGATGACCAGTGATAAATTATTTTACTTTTAAATGTTTCAATTAAATTCCCCCTCACCAAGCCATTTTAGATATTACTGTCTAATTCTAGTAAATTACTATTATAAGTTAATCTCAGATTGTTTTCTTACAAGTTTTATATATTAGTAACTTACTACATGCTAAAAAGTCAGTGTTTTGTTGACTATATCTGTTTCTGTGCCTTAGAGGCAATATATGCAGTCCAAAAACATTGCCAAGATAATATGATTATACAAATCCAAACATTTTGCTTAAATTCAGAAATCTATAAGCTCTAGTTTTTTTTAATTAACTAAGATACAAGGCCTATTGGTAAAACTCAAGCTCAGAGCATCTGAGTAGTCACAGTACCTACTCTGTCCCCACTCAAACCTTATTATACATTGAAAGGAGACATCCAAATGAAGAGCTTTTTTTTTAATTCCCTTTGACCCAAACAGACCCCACAGAATTAATCTGCTGCTGCTAAGTCACTTTAGTCGTGTCCAACTCTGTGTGACCCCATAGACGGCAGCCCACCAGGCTCCGCTGTCCCTGGGATTCTCCAGGCAAGAACACTGGAGTGGGTTGCCATTGCCTTCTCCAAGACAGTTACTAAAAGTTTCCTTATCTGAGTCCAGTAAATGCAAGGGATCCCAAAGACCCTTGAAGAGGGAAGAAAATTGGCTCCCGAGATAGAGTGAGCCACCCTGCAAAAATTTCCTATCAACGAACTAAGGTCAGAAGAAGAACCTCAGCATCAAGCCTATGGACCCAGAAGATGGGTGCCCAGTGTCTCAAACACTGACCTGCTGCCATTGTTTTGACCCTCTGGCAGAGAAAAAGGTAGTGTGCATTTTGGTGCCTCTGAGTAATATCCATTTGTAAATTTAATTGTAACATCTACAGTAAGATGACAGGATCAGGGATCAATATGCTTTTTGGAAAGCATAAATTTTTATATTGAATTTTAAGTTACTTGGATTTATTGAAACCTAATTATGCATTTCCAGCCTATGAAAGCTAGAGCAGGATGTCAAATTGTGTTCTTGTGAAGATAAGATTTTATACATGAGCAATCTGGGTTAAGAAACACTTGATAATAGCAACTCTCAGTGGACACATCTATAATAAAGACAAGATACCTACCAGGAAACCCTTTACTCTCTGACAGTGTCATTTTCTGGGAAAAAAAAAAAAAGCCAAGCAAGGCACTCTCAGAGGCAACAGGGGGAGACAGAGCTTTGGGGAGAGGAGCACAGGCTTTCTGAACCTGAAGACATGAGAGAGGTGGTCCTTCCCAGGTGGCAGTACTGGTAAAGAACCCGCCTGCCAATGCAAGAGATGTAAGGGATGCAGGTTCAATCCCTGGGTCAGGAAGATTGCTTGGAGGAAGGCATGGCAACCCACTCCAGTATTCTTGCCTGGAGAATCCCCATGGACAGAGGAGTCTGGCTGGCTACAGTCCACGGGGTCACAGAGAGTCAGACACAACTGAAGTGAATTAGCATGCATGGACACCACTCAACTCAGGTGTTGAAAATGAATGTCTACCTTCTTTAAACTAATCAGGAGTTTTATAGCTTTCCCAGTGAATCCTGTTAGTTTTCAGTGTTTTCTTTTTTTCCCCCCCAAATATGGATGCAAATAATCGTTGTCTGACTTTTATTCTACACATTACAAGTTCTTTTCACACTGAAATTGGAGCTATTCCCCAATATAAGGTAAGTCAAATTTTAAAAGACTTACCTGTAGAAATCATATTTTCAATTTCTTTTCCATAGAGTACCCCATGTATTTATCCCCGTCTAAAGCTGTTTTATAGCAAAAAAAAAAATTGTGTAAATGATTTGTGATAAAACACTATATGCATTCTTCTCCCATCTTTTAGGAGAGGTGAGACTGTTTATGGGAAATAGTCAAGCATGTAAAGTATATTACCTACCTTGATCGATTGTTCTAATTTTATGAATAGTTGTCCTTACAGGAAACTCACAATGGTTTCCTTTGTCTTCATGTGTTTAATGCTGATAACTTCAGTACAGCCATGTCACTCCAGCTGCCTTGCAATGACTAACTGCTTTTCCATAACAATTTCTCTCTGAATATTTTGTTTATAATGTTAAGTGATAAGGCAAAGAATTAACACCTTTAATTAGATTCCAGAGGATCATCAGTTCCATAAATAAAGGAAAATTTTTGTTTTGCTAAAATTCTGTGAAATTGATCAAGTGTGGTTTGAAGCTATGAGTTCTTTACATGCTACCAGTTCTGTTTCTTAATGACATCTAGTCTCATCTTGAAAACTTCATTGTAACAATTGTGGCATACCTGGTATTAAACTCGAGAAGGAGGAGGAAATAAGAGGAGTCACTGGAGAACTGCAGTGTCAAGTTAAAACAATAGTGCAGACATACCACTTAGAAGCTGCATTTGTTTTCTTATATACCAAAAAAAAAAAAAAAATCCTGAATTAGTGACTTTCTCCAAAAGAAATACGTATTATAAAAAAATCCATTCACAAGGTTGTCACATAGATCAAAAAGGTATCTTAAGTTGAAGACTGTTCATTTGAAAAACAAGGAAAGAATTTTAACTTTAAAAGAGAATTAAATCTGCTTTTTAATGTTGGACTTGGTCTCAGAAACTATGACATTAGCTTGCAGACAATTAGGTTTTCAAAGTATTGGCTATAAAATCATCTACTCAACAGGTACTTACTGAGCACCTGCTGGGGTGGCAAGTACTGTGTCCTCTGAATGAAAAGGGTCTCAAGTTCCTAAATAAAGTGGTCAAGGTTAACCAGGTATTCCAGTCAGCTGCCCTCAGAAGTCTGTGGGACTCCCAAGGCAGTTCAGGATTCAAAGACCCCTCTACAGCAATGGTTTATTTTTATTTTTTTTTATCACTGCAAGAGATGCTATTTGTCAAAATATGATTTTCTGTTCTGCAGGGGGCTGCTTAGTGGTGCGCCAGCCTGATGCTGACAGGTCTTGTAACCCACCGTGTAGTCAACCCCACTCATACTGTAGCGAGGTATGTGTGAATTCATTAGAGTAGACAAGCCAGCTTCATCGTTTGTCATCAACTGCTTCTGGTACAATCCATCCCCCCCACCCCCCGAAAAATGTCTTGAGGCATAAAAATTCTATTTTGGGACTACTTCTTTTTACCAGTATAAATAATTCTGAATGCACTTCTTTCTACCATTGGAATAAATTTGTATAAGGTACCAAAAAAGTGTGTTATTTTTTACATAGTGGTGACAGAAATTACGTGGAGTAAATTCCCAGAACAGTACTTCTTTAAAGCCTGCCATTCAGGTCAGGTGTGGTATACTTCCAAAGATCACCTTGCATGTACAGTGTAAGTCTTGTTCTCCTGCAGACAAGGACATGCAGTTGTGAAGAAGGGTACACTGAAGTCATGTCTTCCAATGGTACACTTGAGCAGTGCACACTTATCCCCGTGATGGTGATACCCACTGTGGAGGACAAGAGAGGAGACGTGAAAACCAGTCGGGCAGTGCATCCAACCCAGCCCTCCAGTAACCCAGTGGGACGGGGAAGGACCTGGTTTCTGCAGCCGTTTGGGCCAGGTGAAGTTACCAGACAGTGCTGATGCGGCATTCCTTGGCTGTATATTTAACTAATAATGAGCAAGCATTTTCTTAAGAGAGAATTATTTCATCTGTAGTCATTTCTTTTGATACTGTCTTATATTCGTATAATTTTTACAATTATTATGAAAAAGACAATCATACTCAAAATTCAGAGATATGAATCTGCTCTCTTCTGAGAAAAATTCTAGGATTGATAAATTTCAGTCATAAATTTAGAATTATTTTCACATTGATTAAAGCAATCTAACAGTGAAAATATTAGGGGGAAAGTGTGTTGTCATGCAGAACTAGAACAAATCAAAACTATGAAAAGACATTCAAGAATTTTCCATCTGACCACAGAGTGTTAAATATTTGAACCCTATATGGGAAGGTCAGTAATGCAGGGGATGCTTGGCAGCCAGACCAATTTCTGTCAGTGCTTGGAGCTGGCACACTCAAATACTCAGAATCTGTACTAGGACCAGATACATGGGGACAGGCGTGGAGCCGTCCTGTCTCGATGGGACAGTCTAAACTTGGAGACTGACCAGACCCATATCATTAAACAGACAGCTCATAATGTATCCAGTAATGGACGTGAAGCCTGGAGGCTGATCACATTCTAGCCTTACTCTGCGCATTTGGTCTCCTCAGTTGATTCAGCCATAAACTCACCCCTGGGACTAAGCTGGTACTTGAAAATGTGCTGCGAGAGCTATATGTAACAGCTCATGCCACTTCTCCTCACACCCTAGAGGGATTACCACTTCATGACCAAAGGAAATTGCCAGGCAAAGCAAAGCATAAACTTCTTCCTAACGCCCGTAGAAACTTGAGAAAGGAAGGAAAGAATCTGCATAGCTAGCACAGCTGTATTTTTAATGCATGGAGTCAAAACACTCTACCTTACTGGTGAATCACTACTGGGATTTTTTAAAAGTATTTTCACCGCATGGGTGATTAATATATAACCACATCATCCCTGACTTTATTAGATTTTGATCGAAGATAAAATTTATTTTGTAAAGCTGACCTGTCTGTGTAAGCATGGGCAGCTCTTCTTCTCAGTGTCCAAGATGGCGGACCAACAAATGGCCATTTGCAGTCTTGACCTTGACCAAGAATCCAAGCAGATCTCATATCAAAACTGCTTTTTAAATATAACATATTATTATTGTCATTTTTCACTTTATAGTTTTCCTAAAATGAACATTTTAATATATTAAAAAGGTATACATTATAAAAACATACAATTAGAGCATGCTCTTGTTTTCTGAAAAACCCAAAAATATTTGTTGAACTTCTCTCAGAACGGATAAACCCAACAGTAGAACAGTTCTTTTGATTTTGAACTCACTCAGTTTTTAAAAATATTTAGAATTGAAAAAAGGAATATCTAGAATATTAACTTGATTTATTTCCAGCATATGAATGAACTCCTAAGTTGATCCAGCTCTAGGCAAAAATAATCATCATCATAGTACTGATTTTGACATCTTTCAAATGTTGGATAAACCAGTCTCTGTGGGGTCAGTTTGCCCAATCTATAATTTCAATATTAAAATTAATGTTTAAAAAAATAAATATAAATAAAATTAATGTTTAGCTGGTTGGGTATAACAGAAAATAAATGGTGTGAGGAACAAGTTAGACAAAATCATTAATACCATCATCCATTTGAAGTTTATTCAGAATATAAAACAGAAGTTCAAAGAGAATGAGACCAGAAAACCAAATTTTAAAAGTTCCTGTCATAAAACTAGAAAACAAGTTCCTGTCTTATCTGATTCCGTAAATGGAAAAGACAGAAAAAAAGTTCTTTTGAGATTCTTTCATGTGTTAATCAAACTTGGTTATTTTTACAAATGATATTGTCAAATTAATTTTAAAGCACACTCTAAAGTATAAACTAGATAAAGGATTATTAATTCCAAAAATGTTAAATATATTTACTTTCATCTGAAAAAAATATTTAAATGACAAAATTTACATTGAGATACCTGTCAGCATCAAAAAAGTTGTAGGAATTTTCTTGAAATTGCATTGTTTTCTTCTTTTCTCACAATTGCCATTCTGAAGATAGAATGAAAATCAGAAGAAAACATTTATATAGCATAACACATGAGTTTAAAGTAAAATCCATATAGGAAGTAGCAGAAATGTAGACATATTAACTTGAAATCTGAACTTGAATTGCAACATTATTTATCATTTTTCAATTCAGTTTTCATTGAGAATTTATCTTTAATGAAAGAGCATCTAACACATAATATCAGCTTTGCATTAATCATTAACTCTGCCTAAGCAATAATTCATTTTGAGTTTTCAAAGAACTTGGTCATATGTGACTGGTCATTGGTCATAGTTAAAGACTGTATATATATACAGCAGACTGATGTAAGTTAACGACCAATGTCTGTTCTTCTCAGATGGGAGACTGAAGACCTGGGTTTATGGTGTAGCAGCTGGGGCATTCGTGTTACTCATCTTCATTGTCTCCATGATCTATCTAGCTTGGTGAGTGTTTAAATATTTAAAAATCTAAGGAGATCTATTTCAGAGGAAATACTTTCAATTGGCCATAACCAGGAACAGCGATCTAATGTCCCAAATAAGCATTCCACATTTATTTAGGGTTCATCTGAGTTTCTGAATAAGCATAGATGGATAATCTAAAAGCAACTGAATCCGAACCATTTAATTTCTGAATATGAGCCAGAACTGCCCCAAGTCATCTTCTCAAGTTGTTCCCCCTGGTTATGCAAGCACCATATATTACTTTGTATACTTATGGTGAACTGTACTTTTTTTATTAAGTTACTACTGAGGAAGAGATTATGATAATACCTAATTCAACTGTCTTTTAAAACATATTATAAGTTGTGTTATTTATAAAAGTTTGTGGACAAATATAAATGACTATACTATAACATTATTCCATTATTAGTACCAGAGAAATTATATCTAGAAAATTATCTTTTACAGGATAATAACATATTTGAAGGGTTCTGGTTTATGTTTATTCAGAGCATAAAACTGAGGAATTCAAAAACCAGAAAATCAAATTTTGGGGTTGAATTTAGAAAGTGTAGGCAATTAAGCAATTTTTAGGTTTATCACTGTTTCAGTTTTTTTCATTTAAAGCAATAAAAATTACAATTGAAGATTTTCTTTCTCACAGTTTTATTGATTTTTTTTTTAACAGCAAGAAGCCAAAGAAACCCCAAAGAAGGCAAAACAACCGGCTGAAACCTTTGACCTTAGCCTATGATGGAGATGCTGACATGTAAGTCGTAACTTACTCTGCAGCTTCCAATTTCAGCTTTCTGCCTTTGCTGTGGATATCCAGAGGCCACAGAGCTATTCAAACTGTGTGGCTTAAACTACAGTGTTACTTCTTAAAAGATCATCATTAAGGAAGGAGTGAAAATCACAGTGCCATTGGATATACCAAGTCAGTACTACTTACATCGAAACCATCAGCCCTGAGAATTCTAGAAGATTTAGTTGATACATGATGCATTCTGAGAGTCTTATGTGATCTTTTCTGAAATCTACCAACTGATAATTCACTTTCATCTCTAAAAATACGATGGTGGGATTGACCAGTTTAGGATGCCTGATGCAAGCCTCTGTCTGCAGTGTTAACCCCTAGTAACATTTTCGCATGAAGAGTTTAATACCAAAATCTCTACACTACTATATTCAAACATAACAACATGCCTACTCAATTGAATGATACACATTATTATGTCAGATTATATACTTGTTAATAAGCAATTTTAATGGTGGCTAAAACTAAGCTCTAAACTGAGCAGAAAACCCATTGAGTAAATTCAGCATCTTGGTGGTTGATAATAGTTTCACTGAGCTGCATTTCAGAGGCATAGACCCTTTTGTAAGACTTCTTGCCTCTCTCCAAAGTGCAAATGCTGGACATGTACTAGTACCTTAGAAGAGTCCTCAAGTTCAGTATTTTACAATGGTTATTGTCTGGAAAACTAATTTGCTTGTGTTAATACAGTACATTTCTACTTTCCCTAATTTTCAAACTGGTTGCCTGGATCTTTTTTTGCTATACGGAAGGCACATTTTTGCACTATATTAGTGCAGCATGATAGGCGCTTAACCAGTATTGCCATAGCAACTGCCTCTTTTCATATGGGATGAAGACATCTGTGCTCAAAGTGTCGTGGAGACATTTACAAGTTCTTGTGTCCTAAGAGAGTAAAAGTTCAGCTGGGACAGCGACAGGATGGATTTAGCTGTTACATCTGCTGTATACATACTTCCTCATCGCTGCAGCCACTGTGATATCAACAGCATGGCGATAACTTCAGTGTTCAAGTCCCGAACTCACTAACCCCCCAAAAGACGGTCCCCTCTAGTCGGCTTCTAATTGTACTTTGAAGGCTGTTTATGACTAGATTTTTATATTTGTTATCTTTGTTAAAAAAAGAAAAGAAAAGAAAAAAAGGAGCTGGTTGTCTTTTTAATTTTGAGCAGATGGAAAAAATAATTTATTGGTGATTTTTTGTAATTAAAAGAAATCAAAATGGTCTGATTTTTTTTTTCCTCCCAGATTTGTTTTCCTACTTTCAGATGGAATGTATTTCAAAATCCATAGTTTAGTCTTTCTCAGTGGTAAAATTTGAAGCAAGTCTTTTTAATGTATGATATCAAAAACTAGAATTTTCAAAAGAGAAAAATAAATATTTTGTCCAGGACCTCATTAAATATCTAGACCAAGGGTGGCACATTCTTTTTTTTTTTTTTTTTGGTAAAAGGTCAGATGATGGTAAATATTCCAGCCAGGTCTATGTTGCAGCCTATCCATTCTGCCGTTGTGAGAACACAGCCATAGACAATACACAATACCGTCCATAGAGAATGGGCGTGGCCATTTTTCAATAAAACTTCCTATAAAGTCAGCAGGCCACGTTTGCAAGTTATGATTTGCTGGTCTAGAGGTTTTTTCCCAGTGCTACTTGTCCATCATGTCATCTTGAGTTTTCACTCATTTCCCCTCTGACTGTGATCAGGGTTTAATTTCAAAACCAAAAAACAGTCATTAAACATCTTAATGTATTGCAAGTAGTTATATTTTTCACAGATGTAGCCCTGAGAATGGCACAGTAAAATGATACCTAACTTGGCTGGTTTCTTTCATATGAAAAGAAAATCCAAAAGGTGCCATTAAAAAGCAATATCATTTTTCAGGCAACAGTTTTGCAACAACCTTTGGGAGAGGAAAGGACATCAGATGTTCAGGTCTTTAAAAAAAAAAAAAAAGTATCACAAGCCATTTTATCTTAAACATAGCTGTGTTGCTGTACAAGTGGTTAGGACTCGAAGGTATTTCACCTTCGTACTAGAGTTTGAATTCACCCTACTCTTCATTCTAGAGTATCTGCAAAGATTACAAAAGATAGATTAGAATGTCATTGTCCCTCAAATAAGCAAATTTCTACATATTTAAATCAGCATTAAAGGTGGTATGCACTAATAACCTTGATCAGTATTTCCTGTGTTAAGCAATGTGTAAATCATTTCTGAGCAAACAGGTTATCAGGAAAATGAGAATTTTGCCTTAGACCAAGGCTTTCAATAAGGAAAGGCATAAAAACAATTCCATCTCATCTGTCTCACTAAAAGAGGAAGACAAAAATAATATTGTCACCCTAAAACTGTGATTGTCAATAAATGTACTCAGGGGTCTCCCAAATAATCCTCAAGTTGATTTATTTGAGTAAAATGAGCTCCCATTTGTCCAAAATGGTTGAGAAAGAATCTATTACCATTACGTGAAGAATCTTGCTAAGTCTTATACCCTTGAAATTGTTGAGTGGAATAAACTGTTACTACTAATGATATAATACTATACAGTGGCATTCATTCAGAAAGCAGATAAGTGTCCTCCTACCTATACTGTTAAAATTAAATGAATTCATAGGTCAAAATTATGTTATGAAAAGCCAAGGTGACCTTACTCATAAATTGATTACCTTTTGCAACATTACATGTATGAAGTAATCTAGATTCAGTGTGACCTAATACTAGGGAGCATACTGGAAGTTGGCCTTTTGTTTGGAAAGATACAGGAAGGCTATTTTGGACAAATGAAGGTTACTATATTCATGTTTATAACATGAAAATAGCCTTATTTTTGTTCTTGGCATAAGTCAATAATGAGTTAAATACTTTACTGGGATTTCATCAAAACAGTATTCTTCCTGTTCATTCTAAGAATTCAGGAGGGGAATATAGTAGTAACTTGTCTATTGACACTTTTGCCTTACCAAAATGGTCTGTGAGCCCACAAAGATTAAGAATCACTGTTCTGTAAGTACGAAGGTCTGCTTGGTTGGGGGGAGAAAAAGAAATGAAAAATATTGACACAGTATTATTTTGTTGGACTGTTTCTATTTAAATGACATAGAAGTGACATAACTGATCTCGAAAGGGGGTGATTTGCTCATTCATCAATATCTAAGCTAGGAAACTGACTATAATCCTATTTCAAAGCCTTTTCGAGGACACTACAGTGTAGCTTAAAGCTAATTTGAAAAGGGGTTCATAAAAGCATGTTCTTAATTATAGCAAAGCACAAAGTACCTGTAATAAGACTAATATGTATTGAATTATCACACGTAAGACACTCTGCTAGATATTGTAAAATATTAGTAACGGCTTTTGTTTACATGCATATCTAAGACATTCAAAAGAAGGGGAAAAGCTTAATGAGTGAAAATGACGCACACATCACCCTTCACTCTGTTTGGCGTTCAAACTTGGTGAACATTTTTCCTCATGTAATGTCTGTGTGTCAGGCCGTGCTGGCAGGCTTGGGCTATATGTCTGCTCCACCCTCAGGCAGGTGGCAGTGGTCCCAGCAGCTTAATCCGAACCCTCTTAAGTTCCTAGACATTTCAAGACAAAGTCAGTTATTTAAAACTTCTCACAGGAAGCAAGTAACGCCTCTCAATTTTTCCTAACCTCCAACTCGCTGTATACCCTTGCTCCTTTACAATGATCAATGCCTGGTCTCTTGTCCAGCCTGCTCCCTTAGCAACAACTAGTCTTGTCTGCTTCCCCTAGAACCATCTAAACATGCCTACCTTTTTAATAAGAAAAGAGGTGACTACCTATATCTCTTTTCTGTTGGAGTCAAAGTGTCACTTAGAGTGTGAACAGTTTGGTTTAAACAGAATTGTACCAGTCAAAGACATGGATAAAGAAAGGAAAGCTGTGGAGGACATCCCCCACCCGCCACCCCACAAAAAGACCTTTTCTGTAAAAATGTCAATTCTTACCTTAGATTTAGTCCTACCCAGTACTCCCCCCCTCCACCAACCTTCCCCTTGCGTCTCTGTACACGTCCTACCCCGTGAGACAGCAAGGGAGGCCTGCAGCTCTCAAAACTGACAAAAAAAGAGCCTGTCCTTCGGCTGAATCAAGGTTTGAATAGCCTTGCAAGAATCAGGCTTCCCAAATGACCCAGGGTCTCACTATCTGTAAATATATTATCAAATTAAAATGTGTTTCTTGTTCTGTTTCCCCTCTAAGCTTGAGGGTGTTGAAAGAAGAGCAGTCCGTGAACACATCTGTGAGGAATCAGGTCAGACAACCATCTTCCCTGGGTCTGGTTGCGATGTGAGAACTGAAATTGCTGCCTGTCCCCTCTGGTGCTGCCCTCTGGTGGCCGCAGCTAACAGAGCAGGATTTCAGGGTCTGAAACAGGAGTGTGGGCCGCGCAGAGGGGACTGTAAAAGGATACGCGGTGTGATACGATAATGATAATTCTGTATCTAGCAGGGACACTGAAAAATGGGTATGTCTACATTGTTAAATGAGCAAAACAAATGCTAAATGGATAGCGTTAATTTTGTAGCTTTATGTTTTTGTGCTTCTACCAAGCCTGATCTTAAAATGGGCAATTTTATGAAGACACTTAGTTGTGAGAGTCACGTTTCCAGCGATCAAAAATCTCTAGTCTATTTAGACTGTCCTTGGGTGTCAGTCTTCCCGTGTTTTGTAGATTTTTTTTTTAAGCAATAGTTTCTAGATTACCTGCTTTGAATGCTCACTGAGCTTCTCTCAACTATTTTTCAGGAGTCTATTTAAGTTTATTTTTTTTTAAATAAACATTAAGATTTCCTTTCTGGTACTTTTTTCTTGCCTATTTTTAGCACAGAGATTTTTGAAGCGATCAGTACCTGTCATTGTAAAATATAACTTTATTAAATTTGCAATGTCTTTCTATAAATTATAACCCCCTAAATGTGTTTTCTTTTTGGTTAATTTAATTACCTGAGTATTTATTTTGTTTAAATAAGAAGGCAGCTGTCTAAGAAGTTTTTGTTAATATTACTTTGTAAATTGTGTAATGTAATTTATTTTAAATTATGTACATTTCTTTTTTAATGCACAAGAGGTCTATGTACAATTTACTACAGATTTGCAAATACTGTCACTAAGCTTTACTCAGTTAATACAGATGGCATGTGAAGATGTAATATGCTTTTTTACATTTTCATATGGGTTATTTGTAAATTAACTGTTGCTGATAAACATAAAACACGGAGATCATTTTCATTCTACTACTTGTGTGTATCTGTGTTTTAATTTGCATCCTTTGCTGCTGAAGTGTGGGTTAACACTTATTTTCAATGAAAAAAACATCTTTTTACTACCGTATTGCCCTCTCTTGGGTCTTTCTGTTTACAATCCCAATTTAGAAAGTTTGAGAGATGCAAACCTTTAAGTGTCTGCAGAAGCCACAGTGTAATCATCCTGGACAAAGGAGCCCTTGGTTTCCAGTACGTTACAAGGTAGGAAGCAGCAGAGGACGCTGAGACACGCTGGACACTGCGGTACAGAGCTTCTCCCCCAGTCAGAAGGCAAGCCGCTCCCTGTCCCTTCTCCCCGTGTCTACCGGCAGGAGACTAACCCTCAGGCGGAAGCTCATACGTGAATAAATCAAGATTCCTTCACTCCAAATTAAGATGCATATGTTAACAAATTCTGAAAGGGATGCACAAATTAGATGAATCATTGCAATTATTGTTAGGGTAGCTTGCAACCAAAACATTTTTTGAAGTTGCTATTTGCTAAAATATAGCTAATAAGGAAGGAACCTGTTAAACACAGTATATAAAGCTCAAAATATATAGCTAGACTCAAATGCCTGATGAAAACACAGTGATTTGCAGCCTCCTTATTTTCTATCTTGTTCATTACAACTGATTCAAGAGGAGAATTTTTAAAATAACTGATGTATCTCTAGGTATTTGGACATTCATAGTCAAATCACTAACTTCATTTTTTATTTTGCAACTCTAATTTATGTCCTGCAAACACAAATATGAATGACTGGTCTACATTTTGCTGGTTGGTCTGAGTCCCTAGTGATTCCTTTCATTACACACCAAATGTACTCCAAAGAAAAGCCACCACACACTACAATTTACAGGTCTTGTCAGTGTCCATTAGTCTGGAAACAGTATGTCCATACAGAAGTGCTTACATGCAGTCAGGCTTTCTGATGTTGCATCTTTTTTTTTCCCCCTTTTTTCTTTCAAGGATCACTCCCTCTCCCGCTTTCCACCTTCTGCCATAGCATCTCCCTGCCAAGGGAACTCAAGTTACCAATCTGATATATGTTCAGCCATGTTTTTCTCCCTGATCATACAATCTTATGAATATGATGGTGACAGGCGTGGAAAAAGAGAAGACAGAAAAATGAGTTAAATTTAGATACAATTGGAAAATAGCTTCATTTCTTTTCCCATTACTATTTCAAACAGAGTGAAATGTCCTTTGTCCTTCCCTTGGCAGCACCCAAGGCAAATCCCATAGCTTTTTGGTCACAATTTGAGTTATGGAAAAGAGTCCAGGCCAGAACAAAACCTCAGTCTGTCTCATGGTTTTTCATTTCTCTGGTGACTAGCAAATTTGAACAATGTCTGTCTTTCCTGTCTGTGTTGGCTATTGGGGTTGGTCCTCTCTTACATATCATCTTTAAATGGCAATTCTGGCTCTACCAAAGTAGTTGTTAATTTTAGGCCATCAGCGAAATTTAAACTTTTGGGTAAAGAAAAATTTCTGAATTTTATTTCTCCACAATCTAGTTTTCTATCCCAGGCAGAGATGATCTTAACGAGGGCCCATGCCTCTTTATTGTCCCCAGCTGTCTGCTCTTTCCTCAGGATGCTCACTGTCCTCTCTTGATGGCCCTTGAGGCCAGTGTCACATGGAGGTGATGAAGTTGGAACTAAATCTTCTCTTAAAACCACACACTTTCCTTAGAGCTCTGCCCTTACTGTTCTCTCTACCTGGAACACTCTTCCCCTTGATATAAGCCTGGCATCTCCCTCACTTCATGCAGGTCTCTGCTCAAATGCCACCTCCTATGAGAAGTCTTCCTTGACTACCTTTATCCCTTTTATTTCCTCTTGCCGTTTTTTAGTTTTCTCTGTGGTCCTGATTTTATATATCTTTTTGGCCTGTGGTTGTGTTTTTACTCTCTCTCAGATACACAGGAGAGAAGCCAAGTCTTCATCTGTTTTGTTCCTCACCTGGAATCAAGTCCAACACATAGTAAGAACAAATTCTTGTTGGATGATTAAATGAACTGAAGAATTAGTGAACTGTGAGTTTAATGGACAAAGAATCATTAAGGTTAATTAGCAGATCAGTTATAAAGAGACCACTAAGGTTAATTGACCAACTAATTCATTCAAAGCTTCAAGTTGTCAGTTCTCTGTCATGAATCATTTTATATCATTTCACTTGCCAGAAATATGTTCACCTAACCTACTCAGAAAACACAATATTGTGACATGGGAAGAGCAGTAACAGGGCAGGCAAAGAAATTATATCAGTAATGATGAGCCTGGCATCAGAGAGGAGTGACAGCTGGGGACGTACCAGCAGGATGTGGGTGACGGGATTTGGAAACCTATCTTGAGAATGGAGTCTGTAAAAGAATTCTTTCCTAGCTTTCTCTTATTTTCACTTCATTGCATGGAAAATTCCTGTGGGAGACGTGAGTAAGCAGGGAATACTGGAAAATAAAGGAGGCAGGCAATCACAAATTTCTAAAAAAAAAAAAAAACCCTTGTTCCAGGATCCAAAAGCAGCCTGACTCTCCTACTAAGTCTTACACTGTATTAATTTACTTTATGGTATAATATAATACCAATAATATCTTGAGTGTCCCTTGGACTACCAGGAGATCAAACCAGTCAATCCTAAAGGAAATCAACCCTGAATATTCACCAGAAGGACTGAAGCTGAAGCTCCAATACTCTGGTCACCTGATGCAGAGAGCCAACTCATTAGGAAAGACCCTGATGCTAGGAAAGATTGAGGGCAGGAGGAGAAGGGGACGATGGAGGATGAGATGGTTGGATGGCATCATCAGCTCAATGGACATGAATCTGAGTAAACTCCAGGAGACGGTGAAGGACAGGGAGACCTGGTATGCTGCAGTCCATGGAGTCACAAAGACTCAGACACGACTTAGCAACTGAACAATAATACCACCAAGTGATACACTATTTGCTTGCTTTAAAGCAGAAATACAACAATAAGAACAGAATAAAATTGCAATTCAGTGTTTCCCAAATCCCCATTACTCATTTTGGAAGAATGGAGGTGGACATTCAGAAACGTGTAAATACGTGAATTAAACATTTAAAATCCATTCCTTCTAGAATACAGTGTCTTGATTTCATGGAAAAGTGAAAAGAATTTCAAGATCAGAGTCAGTTGGTGAGTCTAGGACTATGTTCCCCACAACCCACTGCCTTTCATAAACATAGTGATGAAAACCCAGTCAAATCACATCTAGTTTGACAGCTGATGTATAACTATACCCTTTCACAATTTATCTTTATAAAAGGCTCCCTCATTTATAATATTCATCTGGGGATTTTGGTGTTTATCACTTTTTACTATCTTTGCCAAAAGGCTACATGTCTTCTGATTATACTACCTTGCTACCTACTGGAAAAATAATTTAAAAAATAAATCAAGAAGTATCCTAACTGTAGAAGGTGTCATAATGGATAGGATTTTTATCTGATATCCACTTAAAAAAATCCTTAAAAGTTACAAGAAAATTATTTTGTGTATGTTCATTCTAATGTCTGTATGTAAGAATCCACAGCAAAAGCAAATTAAAATGTCTCCTATAATGAAGTAGATAATGATGTACTGAAGCTCTGTCTAGTAGTAATTATGATATAATGGCATGTTGCAAGAAGATTATGGCAACATTTGTTCAGCAATAGAAACTAAAGAGGACTTTGATACAATTCTCTTCAGAATAGGCATCATATTTGCCTTCAAAAGTTAATAATCCCTAGTCAAAAATATTTCAGTGTAATTATGGATCCATGCCAAGGCAGATGTAGCAGTAAATTAGTACATTTCTTAGATAACAGCGCCATGCCTAGACGCAGCCCGTAAGTTTTAAAAGCAGTACCTTCCACTGACAGTTACCGGATCCTGCCTATTATACAAAGCTTGTTTTAAAAAAAAAAAAGAAAGCAAAACTAAGGAGGAATCAAAAAAAATCATTGACTGAAAGACCCTTCTTACTTTTTGGTAGGATATAAGAACAGTGTCAGAAGAAAAAGAAAACGTAAGTGACTTATAAACTTACAAAAAATGATTCTCATGAACATTCATAGTTAAAGAAGTGCCATTTAAAACAAAAACCCTGTGGATGAAGGAAAATGTTGTGACAATACATGATTGTATCAAGCATGAGGCAAAGTAGATTTTTGTTTATACTAATGAGGAAAATATTAAGTCAATGAAGGGCGATGTAGCACTTTCTTAAATTAAAAATAAACATGTCTTTTGACTTAGTAACTCCATAGAGTAGGAAGGAAGGATAGATAATAGATGACAAGCGTGGTATGTGTGTACACTGTGCGTGTGTGTGCACGTGTAACAAAGATGACGGTAGGTAGATAATTGATACAAAGCCTGTGCACAGTGATAAGAGTATATGGATATGTATCACATTTGTGGTTATAAACATATGGAAGCAACAATGTAAAAGTTTAAATAAATTATGGTGCATTCATAACACACAATACTATGCAATATTCTGTAAGATCCTCTTATTTCTGTCTTTAATTTTTCAGAACTGAAGACTGGCAAAAAATTAGTGAAAAAGTCATAGCGCACACATATTCACAAAATATTGCTAAGTTACACTCTAGAAGTAGTCTTCAAACCATATATTTTCAGTGTTACAAACGACTGGAAATTGAGAGTCTAGATTTTTGCTACAGAATGAAACTCAAAAATATTTCATGGGGATGATGTAGGTATAAAGCCAACTTAGAAAATGGTTACAATTGAGGACACTTCAATATAAATAAAAGGAAAGATAATGTTAAATATGTGTCATTTGGAATGGATTTTTTTCCAAGTCCCTATCTTCCAAAATAACTACCCAAATGACAACAACCCTGTGGCTGGTTGCTGCTAATGTGAGACTAGATGTGGAAGTGCCAAAGAAATAACAAGAAAATAACCAACCTGCAGTTTGGTAATTGCCTGGAGTTAAATTTAATGAGCTGAAAAGGAAGGTTTCTGCAACATTAGGGGGAGCAGCTGGAGAAAGAAACCCGTTCCTATCTGTGATGGTCCGTGCTTACCAGCTAATGAGCAGGACATTTGCAGCTCATCAGATTTTAAAAAAACACACAACACTCACGTGAAAGCTCAGAGAACTGATAATCGTCTTTCTGATTAGATACCCAGCCTCAATTTTTGAAGCTAATTAAGTGGGGGGTGGGGGGGGAATCTCCAAAAATTTGCATTAGATGGCTCTGGGGGGAAAAAGGCAGAACAAATGTTTATCTAATTGTATCCTCACTATCAGTTCAGTTCAGTCTCTCAGTCATGTCCGACTCTTTGTGACCCCATGAACCGCAGCACGCCAGGCCTCCCTCTCTATCACCAACTCCCGGAGTTTACCCAAACTCATGTCCATTGAGTCGGTGATGCCATCCAGCCATCTCATCCTCTGTCGTCCCCTTCTCCTCCTGCCCCCAATCCCTCCCAGCATCAGAGTCTTTTCCAATGAGTCAACTCTTCGCATGAGGTGGCCAAAGGACTGGAGTTTCAGCTTTAGCATCATTCCTTCCAAAGAAATCCCAGGGCCGATCTCCTTCAAAATGGACTGGTTGGATCTCCTTGCAGTCCAAGGGACTCTCAAGAGTCTTCTCCAACACCACAGTTCAAAAGCATCGATTCTTTGGTGCTCAGCTTTCTTCTTTATTGACTATCCTCACTGTATATCTTCTGAAACACTCTGTTAGAACTTGGTTGTGAAGACCAAACACAAGAAGCATGTAAGAAACTTTTATCTTCCGTTCAGGAGTAAAATACTGGGAGTTAAACATCACTGGCCAATACAAAGGTAGCTGAAATGGAAGGCTAAATGCCACGTGAAAACATTCAGTTCTAATATACTGAGATTGCTGCAGTAATATAACTGCTGGAAAGCTGGGGGGTTTTTTATTATTATTTTATAGAAGAAATTACAGTTATCACTGTGAGTCTGAGAAGACCACTTGGTTAGTGAGATGTCTGAAACCTTCTCAATCAGACTGAGAAGTGGTGTTCACTGAGCACAGGCAGGGGCGGGTGGTCTATCTCTCATTCATTCATTTACAGTTGAGGAGAACCTACTGGGTGCCAGGTTCCAGTCTAGGCCTGAACGGTGGGAGGTGAGAAAGAAGAAACCCAAAACTGCCCTTACTGATAACATGATCCAATGAGGGGAAAGCCAGTAAATAAGGAACACGTCATTGTAAATCAACTATATTCCAATAAATTTAAAAAAAAAAAAATAAGGAAATGTGCTTGTTGATGGACATGGCCATGGAGAAAATAAAGGATATGGTGAGAGTGAATGTTAGAGCACAGCAGTGGAGACCCCCGTATAAGCGTGATATTTTGTATTCCTGCCCCCAGTTCCACTGGGCAGGGTAGGGGAGACGAGTGAGGATCCACCGTGCCACCTGCAAGCAGTTCCCTGAGAGAATCCTACTCCGAGCAGACGCTGCCTCCCCAGAGAAAGCTTCCACTCTCCAGGCTGCCAGTTCAGCACCACAAGAAGGACCTGCGCCCAACCCGGGTGCCGGTTCCAAGTCCAGGCTAACACCAGATTGGCTATAACCCAGAGGTTCCCGTGATCCAAACTCAGCATAAATCCACTGGCTAGAGCGGCTCGACCATCAGCAACAACAAAAGCTACAACCTAGCAAAAAGATAGCCTTCATCCAAAGAAAACAGCAGCCCCCAGGAAGCAGTAGGCTTCCCTTGTGGCTCAGCCGGTAAAGCGTCTGCCTACAATGCAGGAGACCCGGGTTCGATCCCTGGGTCGGGAAATTCCCCTGGAAAAGGAAATGGCACCCCACTCCAGTACTCTAGCCTAGAAAATCCCATGGACGGAGAAGCCCGGTAGGCTACAGTCCATGGGGTCGCAAAGAGTCAGACAGGACTGAGCGACTTCACAGGCAGCAGTAGGAGGGGCTCCAGCATGATAAAGTCAACTCCCATAGACGCACGCAGTGGCAGGCCGCAAACTGGAGAACAGTTTTCCAGTTTCGCACAAGTTCTCCCACAGGCGTGAGAGTGCTCAGCCCCGTGTCAGGATTCAGGATTCCCAGCCTGAGGGGCATGGCACCGGGAGGAGGAGACCCCCAGAGAATCTGATCTGAAGGCAAGCTCAGGGGGCGCAGTGGTAAAGAACCTGCCTGCCAATACAGGAGACACGGGTTCAGTCCCTGGGTTGGGAAGATCCCCTGGAGGAGGGCAGAGCAACCCACTCCAGTATTTATGCCTGGAGAAGCCTGCCGGGCTACAGCCCACGGGGTCGCAAGGAGTCAGACATGCCGGAGTGCGTGCGCGTGCGCACACACACACAAGGTTTGGTTGCAAGACTCCACGGGACTGAGAAAAAGAGACACTCCACTCGGGACACGGAAAGGCTCCTGTGAACCAGGACACAGGAGGAAAAGCAGTTACACCCTAAGACACTCAACCGAACCTGCCTGCCCAGAGTTGAGGGATCACCCGCAGAGACGGCCGGTGTGAGCAGGGACCCACGGCGGGGAGAAACACACCGGCAGCAGCAGCTGTGGGAATGGCTTACTGGAGCGAGCCCCACTGGAAGCTGCCAGTACCGCACCCAACAGCTTGCAGGCTCCTGACCTCAAGAAACACTCTGGAGTAGGTGAAGGAGTAAAAATGATGGCGCAGGCTCTCAAAGAGTCAGTTACAGAAGTTAATTTAATTCACACTGATTACAAAAGAAAAAAAGCATATACAAAGATCCTTACCACTTCACATTATCACAGAAGTGCAAATCAAACTTCCAAGAGGTACCACATCCCACCGATCAGAATAGACATCCTCAAAAAGTCTATAAGCACTCAAACCTGGAAGGGGCTTAGGGAAAAGGGAACCCTCCTAAGCTGACATTGGGCATGTAAACTGCTAAAAAGTCGCTGGGAGAACAGCATTGGGTTCCTTAAAATCCTCAAGAAACATATACCATGAGATTCAGGAAAACTATTCTTGGATGTATATCCCAAGAAAACCAATTGGAAAACAACTTGCAGCCCAACATTCCTGGCAGCACAGTTTACAGCAGCCACCATACAGGAACAGCCATAATGTCAATCGATGGCTGAATCCATAAACATGGTGTTCTATAGACATACAAGGCAATGCTACTCAGCCATCAAAAAAAAAAAAAATGAAATCATGCCACTGGCAGCAACCTACAAGGAACTAGCAATGATCATACTCGGCGACGAAAGTCTGACAGAGGAAGACACACATCGTGGCAGCCCTCATGGGTAGAATCTGAAACTTGATAAAAAGTGCCTCAATTTCAATGCAAAAACAGACCCGCAGACTCTGAAAACCCAACCAGTGTCACTGAAGGCCAATCAGAGCTGAGAGTTTTCAATCAGGATGTTTGGAGTTACATATAAACACTCACGTGTGTAAAAACTGGTCATCAACAAGGACCTACGACAGAGCACACGGAGCCCCAACAATCCCCTGCTGCTGCTGCTGCTGCTGCTAATTCGCTTCAGTCGTGTCTGACTCTGTGCAACCCCATAGACGGCAGCCCACTAGGTTGCCCCGTCCCTGGGATTCTCCAGGCAGGAACACTGGAGTGGGTTGCCATTTCCTTCTCCAATGCATGAAAGTGAAAAGTGAAAGTGAAGTCGCTCAGTTGTGTCCGACTCTTAGCGACCCCATGGACTGTAGCCCACCAGGCTCCTCCATCCATGGGATTTTCCAGGCAAGACTACTGGAGTGGGGTGCCATTGATTTCTCTGAACAATCCCCTATGATACCCTAAAGGGACAAAAGCTCCAAAAAAAAAAGGCCAACATATATATCAATCTATACCTCAATCAACTTGTTTTACACCCGAAACAAACACAGCACTGGAAATCAACTACACTCCAGTAGAGAGCAGTCCTTGACAATGGCTATGACATTCCCGCAGGAGACCACCTGCAATGCAAAAGACCCGAGATTGACCTCTGGGTCAGGAAGATCCCCTGGAGGAGGAAATGGCAATCCATTCCAGCATTCTTGCCTGGAGAATTCCGTGGACAGAGGACCCTGGCAGCTACCATCCACAGGTCCCAAAAGTCTGAACCAGCTTAGCAACTAAGCCACCAACAAAACCACCATTATATTCGGCCGGCCTCCATAACCCAGGCTACAGTCACATCCCTGGATCCTTGGAGTCTTGGGTCCCAAGGATGAACTGCCCTTGGGCTGAGGGAACTGAGAAAAATGTACCCAGTTAGATGTGTCGTGATTGTCCTGTTGGGAAAAAATAAAAATCTCCAGGTCAGGGCTGGCCGCTCACAATGAAACTGAGCCTAGGAATCCAAAGGAAGTTGTACCTTTATTTCAAGATATGACAAATGATGCGGTCTTTACCTCTCTGGTAATGAGTTTCTATCTGAAAAGTTGTTCTCTAGAGTTCACTCACAGAAAGAGCAACAGCAGTCAGAGAAGGGCAGATTTGACAGGGTTGATATTTGAATCGAGCGGACATTGAATGGGATTGTGGAAAAATTGATGAGACCCAGGCCTTGGTCATGTTTCACTCTCTTTGTCATCTCCAGAACAGGACTTGACTAAGGCACTGGCATCCCAATAATCAGGTTGTTACTTGTAACAACAACTTTACCAGTGCCCAGGGAAATTTAAAACTACAAGACCAAAGAGGCTCCAAATGAATCTTCTCCTTAACACATTGCCTGGGTAGGTAACAGAATAAGAATTATAAAAAGACCGACTGTTGAGAAACAGATTCTTAAAGTTAATCTTAATTACATGGCCACCCTATGTTATTCAGATTTGAAGTCAATATCAAAGAGGTATCCCCTACCATCCATCAGAATGGACATCTTCAAAAGGTATACAAAAAAATAAACAATGGGCAGGACCGGGAGAAGAAAAAGCCCTCCTGGCCCATCGTAGGTATAAAAATAGATAAGACCTTCATAGAGAACACCATTGTGCTATTGAAAAATTTCGAAACACTTTTAGAATAATACCTGGAAATCACAAGATGATTATGTATATCTCCACAAACTCTAATTGGAAAAGAGACTTGGAACACTGTTTACAGTAGTCAAGATTTGGAAGCCACCATAATATCCATCAACAGACGAACGCATAAGCACGATGTGGTATGTACAAAGAAGGGACACATACTCAGCCATCAAATACAGTGACATCAGGTCGGTGGCAGCAAGCTACAAGGCCCTAGGGATTCTCATACTCAGGCAATTGTGACAGGCAGAGAGCGATCATACAGTACATCTGGAGGGTGAAATTCTCAAACTGGTACAAAGTCAGTCAGCTGGAAGACAGGAACACACCTATGGCCTTGGAAAAATCAATCAGTAAGTATTCCTGAAGACCAAACAGCCGGGTAGGATTAAATCAAGATGTTTCCATGCCACACACTTACAGGTGCAGAAAAGATCAGAAAGACCTAGTCTAGAGAAAAAGGGACCCCCGACAATTGTCTACACCTGCCCTAAAGGGACGAAAAGTGGGGGGGGAAAAGAAGATACTAGTGGACACGGAGCAGAATAAAAATGCTGTACACCCTAAAAAAGTACAACATTCAAAATCGACTAAAAATGATTAGAAAAACAAGTTCCTTTTCAAACGAAGGAAATGCCTTTGTGTCCAGGCAGGCCTCAGAGAACAGAGCTGCAGTCACATCCCTGAGGCATGAACAACCCTGGAACCAGAGAATGGATTGCCTTAGGGCTGAGGGGGTTCTCGAAAATATGTGAACAAATTTTCCTCCGTTCTAGCTATATGGTTTGTCCTCTCTGGATCATCACCACACCAGACTTTCACAGCTAATCCAAGCCTCTGTTGTTCAGTTGCTCAGTCGTGTCAGACTCTTTCAACCCCATGGACTGCAGCACACCAGGCTTCATTGTCCTTGACCATCTCCTGGAGCCTGCTCAAACTCATGTCCATCAAATCAGTGATGCCATCCAACCATCTCATCCTCTGTCGTCCCCTTCTCCTCTTGCCTTCAATCTTTCCCAGCATCAGGTTCTTTTCCAGTGAGTCAGTTCTTCACATCATGTGGCCAAAGTATTGGAGCTTCAGCATCAGTCCTTCCAGTGAATATTCAGGACTGATTTCCTTTAGAATTGACTGGTTGGATCTCCTTGCAATCCAAGGGACTCTAAGGGATCTTCTCCAACACCACAGTTCAAAAGCATCAATTCTTTGATGCCAGGGCTTCTTTATGGTCCTTTTCTCACATCCATACATGACTACTGGAAAAACCTTGGTTTTTGACATATTGTTTTGACTATATGGACTTTGGTCGCCAAAGTGATATCTCTGCTTTTCAATACACTGTATAGGTTTATCAGACATTTTCTTCCAGTGAGAAAGCACCTTTTAATTTCGTGGTTACAGTCACCATTTGCAGTGATTTCAAAGCCCAAGAAAATAAAATCGGTCACTGTTTCCATTGTTTTCCCATCTATTTGCCATGAGGTGATGGGACCAGATGCCATGATCTTCGTTTTTTGAATGCTGAGTTTTAAGCCAGCTTTTCACTCTCTTTCACCCCTATCAAGAGGCTGTTTAGTTCCACTTTGCTTTCAGCCACAAGGGTAGTGTCATCTGCATATCTCAGGTTATTCATATTTCTCCCTGCAATCTTGATTCCAGCTTATACTTCATCCAGCCCAGTATTCCACATGATATACTCTGCAAGTTAAATAAGCAGGGAAACAATACCCAGCCTCATCATACTCCATTCTGAATTTTAAACCAGTCCATTGTTCCATGTCCGGTTCTAACTATTGCTTCTTGACGTGCATACAGGTTTCTCAGGTGGCAGGTAAGGTGGTCTGGTATTCTCATCTGTTCAAGATTTTTCCACAATTTGTGATCCACACAGTCAAAGGCTTTAGTGTAGTCTATGAAGCAGAAGTAGATGTCTTTCTGCAATTCTCTTGCTTTTTCTATGACCCAAGGGATGTTGGCGATTTGATCTCTTTTCTAAATTCAGCTTGAACATCTGGAAATTCTCAGTTCACGTACTGTTGAGACCAGCTTGGAAAATTTTGAGCATTACTTTGCTAGCCTGTGAGATGAGAGCAACTGTGCAAAAGCTTGAACATTCATTGGAATTGTCTTTCCTTAGGATTGGAATGAAAAATGACCTTTTCCAGCCCTGTGGCTGCTGCTGAGTTTTCCAAATTTGCTGGCATATTGGGTGCAGCACTTTGACAGCATCATCTTTTAGGATCTGAAATAGTTCAGCTGGAATTTCATCACCTCCACTAACTTTATTCAGAGTGATGCTTCCTAATGCTTACTTGACTTCTCATTCAAGGATGTATGGCCCTTGGTGAGTTCAGTTCAGTTCAGTCGTTCAGTCGTGTCTGACTCTTTGTGACCCCATGAATCGCAGCACGCCAGGCCTCCCTGTCCATCACCATCTCCTGGAATTCACTCAAATTCACGTCCATCGAGTCGGTGATGCCATCCAGCCATCTCATCCTCTGTCGTCCCCTTCTCCTTCTGCCCCCAATCCCTCCCAGCGTCAGAGTCTTTTCCAATGAGTCAACTCTTCGCATGAGGTGGCCAAAGTACTGGAGTTTCCACTTTAGCATCATTCCTTCCAAAGAAATCCCAGGGCTGATCTCCTTTAGAATGGACTGGTTGGATCTCCTTGTAATCCAAAGGACTCTCAAGAGTCTTCTCCAACACCACAGTTCAAAAGCATCAATTCTTCAGCGCTCAGCCTTTTTCACAGTCCAACTCTCACATCCATACACGACCATCGGAAAAACCATAGCCTTGACTAGACAGAGCTTTGTTGGCAAAATAATGTCTCTGCTTTTGAATATGCTATCTAGGTTGGTCATAACCTTCCTTCCAAAGAGTAAGCGTCTTTTAATTTCATGGCTACAGTCACCATCTGCAGTGATTTGGGAGCCCAAAAAAATAAAGTCTGACACTGTTTCCACTGTTTCCCCAACTATTTCCCATGCAATGATGGGACCAGATGCCATGATCTTTGTTTTCTGAATGTTGAGCTTTAAGCCAACTTTTCACTCTCCACTTTCATTTTCATCAAGAGTCTTTTTAGTTCCTCTTCACTTTCTGCCATAAGGGTGATGTCATCTGCATATCTGAGGTTATTGGTATTTCTCCCAGCAATCTTGATTCCAGCTTGTGCTTCTTCCAGCCCAGCGTTTCTCATGATGTACTCTGCATATAAGTTAAATAAGCAGGGTGACAGTACACAGCCATGACGTACTCCTTTTCCTATTTGGAACCAGTCTGTTGTCCCATGTCCAGTTCTAAGTGTTGCTTCCTGACCTGTAACTACCCCCAAAAGTATGCCCTTTAGACTTGAAGTTTGAAAAGTCATCTGTTCTGTATAAGACCTGGTGGGAGGTTTTTCATCTGCTACTCTTTCTTTAGAATGCTTCACAGGCAGAAGACAGCATCGGGCCAAGGTAGATTTGAAGGGGTTGATAATGCCAAGGTAGGGGATAGCTGCATGGAATGCGGAACCTTTAAGGAGACACAATTCAGCCCTTAGGGATTGTTTTGCCACATTTCACTCTCGTTTGGAACTCAGCATGAACACGAGGACTTTGGCTCTGGTGCCCTAAAGAATCCGGAGAAGGCAATAGCAACCCACTCCAGTACTCTTGCCTGGAGAATCCCATGGACAGAGGAGCCTGGTAGACTGCAGTCCATGGGGTCGCTAAGAGTTGGACACGACTGAGCGACTTCACTTTCACCTTTCACTTTCATGCATTGGAGAAGGAAATGGCAACCCCCTCCAGTGTTCTTGCCTGGAGAATCCCAGGGACGGGGGAGCCTGGTGGGCTGCCGTCTATGCGGTCGCACAGAGTCGGACATGACTGAAGCAATTTAGCAGCAGCAGCAGCAGCCGCTCTAAGAATCAAGGGAGGAATGCAGTGCTGCCACCCAGTGGCCATAAGTTGTAACAGCCGTCGTAACACGAGTGCGCAGGGAAATTGAAAACTCCCAAGCCTGAAGTGCCAGCAAATTTGGAAAACTCAGCAATGTCCACAGGACTGGAAAAGGTCAGTTTTCATTCCAATCCCAAAGAAAGGCAATGCCAGAGAATACTCAAACTACCTCACAAGTTCATTCATCTCACACGCTAGTAAAGTAATGCTCAAAATTCTACAAGCCAGGCTTCAGCAATGTAATACGTGAACCGTGAACTTCCAGATGTTCAAGCTGGTTTTAGGAAAGGCAGAGGATCCAGGGATGAAATTGCCAACATCTGCTGGATCATGGAAAAAGCAAGAGTGTTCCAGAAAAACATCTATTTCTGCTTTATTGACTATGCCAAAGCCTTTGACTGTGTGGATCACAATAAACTGTGGAAAATTCTGAAAGAGATGGGAATACCAGACCACCTGATCTGCCTCTTGAGAAACCTATATGCAGGTCAGGAAGCAACAGTTAGAACTGGACATGGAACAAAAGACTTGTTCCAAATAGGAAAAGGAGTACATCAAGGCTGTATATTATCACCCTGCTTGTTTAACTTATATGCAGAGTACATCATGAGAAACGCTGGACTGGAAGAAACACAAGCTGGAATCAAGATTGCTGGGAGATATATCAATAACCTCAGATATGCAGATGACACCACCCTTATGGCAGAAAGTGAAGAGGAACTAAAAAGCCTCTTGATGAAAGTGAAAGAGGAGAGTGAAAAAGTTGGCTTTTTAAAGCTCAACATTCAGAAAACAAAGATCATGGCATCTGGTCCCATCACTTCATGGGAAATAGATGGGGAAACAGTGGAAACAGTGTCAGACTTTATTTTTTTGGGGCTCCAATATCACTGAAGATGGTGACTGCAGCCATGAAATTAAAAGATGCTTACTCCTTGGAAGGAAAGTTATGACCAACCTAGATAGCATATTCAAAAGAAGAGACATCACTTTGCCAACAAAGGTCTGTCTAGTTCTAGTCAAGGCTATGGTTTTTCCAGTGGTGACATATGGATATGAGAGTTGGACTGTGAAGAAGGCTAAGTGCCGAAGAATTGATGCTTTTGAACTGTGGTGTTGGAGAAGACTCTTGAGAGTCCCTTGGACTGCAAGGAGATCCAACCAGTCCATTCTGAAGGAGATCAGCCCTGGGATTTCTTTGGAAGGAATGATGCTAAAGCGGAAACTCCAGTACTTTGGCCACCTCATGCGAAGAGTTGACTCATTGGAAAAGACTCTGATGCTGGGAGGGATTGGGGAAAGGAGGAGAAGGGGACGACAGAGGATGAGATGGCTGGATGGCATCACGGACTCGATGGATGTGAGTTTGAGTGAACTCTGGGAGTTGGTGATGGACAGGGAGGCCTGGTGTATTGCAATTCATGAGGTCGTAAAGAGTCGGACATGACTGAGCGATTGAACTGAACTGAACTGAAGCCTGATGGGCTCTAAAGGACTTTTGCCCTCAAGACCTCACCTGGTTAGGTGTTCCAATAAGGTTACTAATCCGGGCAGACACTGAAGAGGATGATTTTAAAATGAATTTTTGCTAACATTATTTAAAAATGTTTTAAACAAAGGACATACTGATTCCTTCCCAGCCTACATTTTTTGAGAAAAGCTTCATCACATCTTCTAAGCAGTAAGCCAGAAGAGCCATTTTCCAAAAAGTGGACAAAGAGTGTCACCTGGGCAGTGTCTGGAAGGAAAAGGACCCCCTTCAACACGTTGGCCATAAAAACAGGAAATGAAATGGAGAAAAAATCGGTCTACTGAAAATCTTCCAAACACTTTTACCACAAGGCCTGGAAATCACAAGTTGGATCTATATCTCGACAAACTCTAATTGAAAAGAAGCCTCGAAGCGTAACATTCATAGCAGCACTGTTTACAGTAGCTAAGATTTGGAGCCACCATAATATCCATCGACAGATGAATGCATAAAGACGATGTGGCATGTGCAAAGAAGCGAAGGATGCTCAGCTGTAAAACATGATGAAATCATGTCAGTAGCAGCCAATGACCAGGACCTGGGGATCCTCACACACAGTGAGCTAATGCTGACAGAGGAAGAAAGAGACCGTATGATATCTCTGGTGCGTGGAATCTCAAAACTGACACAAAGCAACTCCATGGGAAAAGAGAACCAGGCCAATAGTCTTGGAAAACCCAGCCAGTTTTCCTGAAGACCAAACAGCTGGGTAGGCTTCAATCAAGACATTTCCATTGACATATACACCCTCGTAGCTGTAAGCATCAATCATCAACTGGACCTAGTCTAGAGTAAAAGGGACCCCAGTCAATCCTCTACACTACCCTAAAGGAACAGAAAAGTCCAGGGGAAAAAAGGAACAAGATATCTGTGGATATGGATGGAATCAAAATGCTGTACAACCAACATGAATGCAAGATTCAAAATCGACTAACATCGATTCGGAAAAAAAAGTTCCTTTTCAAATGCAAGGAAATGCCTTCTGTGTTCCAGGCAGGCCTCACAGAACAGAGATGTGGTCACATCTCTGCAGCATGAACAGTCCTAGAACCAGAGAATGGAGTGTTTTAGGGCTGAAGGAGATCAGAAAAATATGGGAACAAATTATCTTGGGTGGCAGCTTTATTGTCCTCTCAGGATAAAATAAACATCTCCACACTTGGGCCTGCCTACCACAGCTAATCCAAGCCTAGCGAACCCCGAAAAAGTCCACCCTTCAGGCCTGAAGTTTGAAAAGCCCTCTGGTCTCTGTAAGTCCCTTTGGGAAGCTTTTCACTAGCTAGTCTTTCTTTAGAATGCCTCACAGTGAGAGGACAGCATCCGGCTAGGGTAGATTTGAAGGCGTTGATAATGCAAATATGGTGGAGTGCTGCATGGGATGGGGAGCCTTTAAGGAGACACAATTCCACCTGTAGGGATTGTTCTGCCACATTTCGCTCTCCTTCCGAACCCAGGAGGAACATCTGGACTTCGGCTCTGATGCCCCCAGCATCAAGGGGAGGAGTGAAGAAGTGCTGCCGCCTTGTAGCCACTGCTTGTAAGAACAGCTTTAACAACAGGGCTCAGGGAAGTTAAAAACTCCCAAGCCTGAGAGGCTGTAAAGGACCTTTGCCCTCAAGACGTCCTCAGGTTAGGTGTTTGAATAAGGTCACTAATTGGGGCAGGCAATGTAGAGGCTGATTTCAAAATGAATTTCAGTTACAACATTTAGAATTTTTTAAACCAAGGACATACCGATTCCTCCCCACCCTACATTTTTCCAGAAATGCAAATCAGATCTTCAAAGTGGTAAGCCCTCCCACCAGCCAGAATTGGGCCATCCTCAAAAAGGAGACAAACAGAATCACCTGGGCGGGGCCTGGCGGGAAGAGGACCCTCCTTGGCCCATGTTGTCCAAAAATAGAAAGTGAACAGAACACAATCGGGCTCTAGAGAAATTTCAAACCACTTGAACCATAAGACCTGGAAATGAACGTGGATGTGTATCTAGACAAACTAATTGGAAGAGACACCAGCAGCACAGCGTTCATAGCAGCAGTATTTACAGTAGCCAAGATTTGGAAACCACTATAATATCCATAGACGGATGGATGCATACACACGATGTGGTATGTACAAAGACATACGTGCTCATCCATCAAATACAATGAAATCATGTGGGTGGCGGCAAGCTACAAGGACCTGGGGATTCTCATATGCAATGAGCTAATTCTGACAGAGGAAGAAAGAGACCATATGGTATCCCTGGTGCGGGGAATCTCAAAAGTGACACAAAGCAACTCAATCTGAAGACAGACACAAAAACATAGGCGTGGACGACTCAGTCAGAATTCCTGAAGACCAAGCAGCTAGGTAGGGATAAACCAAGGCGTTTCCATCGCCATATACACCCTCATAGGTGTAAACACTGATCAGCACCTGGCCCTAGTCTGGAGGAAAGAGACCCAGTCAATCGTCTATACTGTCCTAAAGAGACAAAAGCATCAAAAAGAAAGCAACAAGGTGTTAGTGGACACGGAGCAGAATCAAAATGCTCTACACCCTACACAAGTACAACACTGAAAATTGACTAAGACTGATTTGAAAAAGAACGTGCCTTTTCAAATACAAGGAAATAACTTCTGTGTTCCAGGCAGGCCTCGGAGACCAGAGCTTCAGCTATATCCCTGAAACATGAGCAGCCCTGGAACCAGCAAATGGTTCCAGGCCTTGGGGTTGAGGGAGGTCAGAAAAATATGTGGGCAAAATTTCCTGAGTTGCAGATATATGGTTTGTCTTCTCAGAATGAATTCAGCCTCTCCACTCCCTGGCCAGCCTTTCACAGCTAATCCAAGCCTAGTGACCCCCAACAAAGTTCTCCCTTTAGCTTGAAGACTGTTATCCGGTCTCTATAAATCTCGGTGGGAAGCTTTTCACCTGTTACTCTTTGTTTAGAATGCCTCACAGCAGAGGACAGCATCCAGCCAAGGTGATTTGAAGGGGTTGATAATGCAAAGGTGGCAGAGTGATGCAGGGGATGGGGAACCTTTAGGGAGACATAGTTTAGCCCCTGGGATTGTTCTGGCCTGTCTCACATTTGGAACCCAGCGTGAACAGGAGGACTTTGTCCCCAGGGTAAGTGGAGGAATGAAGACGTGCTCCCTCCTTGTGGCCACTTTTAGCAACAGCTTTAATGCCCACGCTCAGGGAAATTGAAAACTCAGGAGCCTGAGTAAAGGACCTTTGCCTTAAAAACCTCACCTGGTTAGCTGTTTGAATAAGGTTACTAATCGGGGCAGGCAGTATAGAGGCTGATTTCAAAATGAATTTCAGTTACAAAATTGAAAAATTTTAAACAAGGGACATACCGATTCCTCCCTACCCTACATTATTCCAGAAATGCAAATCATATCTTCAAAACAGTAAGCTCTCCCACCAGCCAGAAGTGTGCCATCCTCAAAAAGCAGACACACAGAATCACCTGGCCGGGGCCTGATGGGAAAAGGACCCTCCTTGGACCATGTTCATTAAAATAGAAACTGAACAGAACACAACCGAGCTTTTGAGAAACTTCAAACCACTTTAACCAAAGGCCTGGGAATCGCGAGTTGGATCTGTATCTCCACAAACTCTAATTGGAAAAGAGACTTGCCGCGCAACGTTGGTAGCAGCAATAGGCCCATAGGCTTGGACGAGCCAACCAGCATTCCTGGAGACCAAGCAGCCAGGTAGGGTGAAATCAAGATGCTTCCATTGCCATACACACCCTCATAGATGTGAAAATCAAACATCAGTTGGATCTTGGACTAGAGAAAAGCAACCCAAGTCAATCATCTAGATCACCCTAAAGGGACAGAAATGTTGAAAAAAACAGGGTATTAGTGGACATGGAGCAGAATCAAAATGCTGTACTCCCTACGCAAGTACAACATTGAAAATTGACTAAAATCGATTCAAAAAAGAAAGCTTCTTTTCAAATGCAAGGAAGTGACTTCTGTGATCTGGGCAGGCCTCAGAGACTGGAGCTGCTGCCATATTCCTGAAGCCTGAACAGCCCTGGAACCAGAGTATGGATTGCCTTAGGGTTGAGGGAGCTCAGAAAAGTATGTGAGCAAATGTTCCTGGGTTCCAGCTGTATGGTTTGTCCTCTCTGGGTAAATTCAACATCTCCCCACCCTGGCCGCCCTTTCACAGCTAATCCACGCCTAGGGACCTCCAACAAAGCCCTCCCTTTAGACCTGAAGTTTGAACAGTTATCTGGTCTCTATAAATCTTGGTGGGAATCTTTCCTCCTCCTACCCTTTCTTTACAATGCCTCACAGGCAGAGGACAGCATCCGGCTAGAGTAAATTTGAAGGCGTTGATAATGCAAAGGTGCTGGAGTGCTGGAGGGGTTGGAGAACCTTTAAGGAGACACAATTCGGCCATTAGGGATGTTCTGCCATACTCTGATGTCATTTGCAACATAGTGTCAGTAGGTAGATGTAGGCTCTGGTGCTTCCGGAAACATGTTGATGAATGAAGAAGTGCTGCCGCCTTGTGGCCACTGCTTTAACAGCAGTTTTAAAACCAGTGCTCCTGAAAATTGAACTCTCAATCCTGAAGGGGCTCTAAAGGGGCTCTAAAGGACTTTTGCCCTCAAGACCTCACTTGGATAACTGTTTGAATAAGGTTACTAATCCATGTGGGCATTTTAGAGGCTTATTTCAAAATGAATTTTACGAAAAATATAAACATTTTTAAAAAGAGGACATACCCATTCCTTCCCAGCCTACATTATTGGAGTAATGCAAATCACATCCTTGAAGCTGTATGGACTCTCACCAGCCAGAAAAGTCATTCTCAAGAAAGTGGACAAACAGTAGCACCTGGGCAGGGCCTGGAGGGAAACGTACCATCTGTCCTTGGACCATGTTGGCCATAAAAACAGAAAACGAAATGGAGAACAAATCGGTTTATTGAAAATCTTCCAAACACTCTTACCACAAGACCTGGAAATCACAAGATGGATCTATACCTCGACAAACTCCCACTGGAAAAGAGACTTACAGTGCAACATTCGTAGCAGCACTGTTTACAAGAGCCAAGATTTGGAGGCCACCATAATACCCAGCGACGGATGAATGCATAAACACGATGTGGTTTATACAAGAAAGGAAAGATACTCCGCATCAAATACGATGAAATCATGTCCGTGGTGGCAAACTCCAAGGACCCGGAGATCCTCCTCCTCAGTGAGCTAATTCTGACAGAGGAAGAAAGAGACCATATGTATCCCCAGCGCATGGAATCTCAAAAGTGACACAAAGCAACTCAGTCTGAAAACAGATACAGACCCATAGGCTTGGACGAGCCGACCAGCATTCCTGAAGACCAAACAGCCAGGTAGGTGGAATCAAGATGCTTCCATTGCCATACACACCCTCATAGGTGTAAACATCAATCATTTTTTGGACCTAAAGAGACTCAATTCAATCATCTATACTGCCCTAAAGGGACAAAAGAGTTGAAAAAAAGGAAACAAGATATTAGTGGACATGCAGCAGAATCCAAATGCTGTACACCCTACACAAGTACAACACTGAAAATCAACTAAAACTGATTCAAAACAGAAAGTTCCTTTTAAATTGCAAGGAAATGACTTCTGTGATCCAGGCAGGCCTCGGAGACTGGATGTGCGGCCACAACCCTGAAGCATAAACAGCCCTGGAATCAGAGAATGGGTTGCCTTAGGGTTGTGAGACGTCAGAAAAATATGTGAGCAAATGTTCCTGGGTTCCCGCTATCTGCATTGTCCTCTGTGGATGAATTCAACATCTCCCCACCCTGGCCACCCTTTCACAGCTAATCCAAGCCTAGTAATGCCAGACAAAGTCCTCCCTTTAGACTTGAAGTTTGAACAGTTATCTCATCTCTATAAATCCCAGTGGGAATCTTTCCTCCTGCTACTCTTTCTTTAGAATGCCTCACAGGCAGAGGACAGCGTCCAGCTAGGGTAGATACGAAGGAGTTGATAATGCAAAGGTGCTGGAGAGCTGCACGGGATGGGGAACCTTTAAGGGAACGCAATTCAGCCTTTAGTGATTGTTCCTCATTTCGCTCTCATTTGGAACCCAGCATCGAAACGTGGACTTCAGCTTGGATTCCCCCAGAATCAAGGGGAGGAATGAAGAATTGCTGCTGCTTGTGGCCACTGCAAGGAACCCTAGCTTCAACAACAGTGCTCAGGAAAACTGAAAGCTCCCAAGCCTGAGGGGCTCTAAGGACTTTTGCCCTCAAACCCTCACCTGCTTTAGTGTTGGAATAAGGTTACTAATTCGGGCCGGTGTCATAGAGGCAGATTTCAAAAGAAATTTTACAAACTATATTTAAAATTTTTTAAACAAAGAACATACCGATTCCTTCCCAGCCTACGGTATTTGAGAAAAACTTCATCACACCTTCTAAGCGGTAAGCCCTCCCACCAGCCAGAAGAGCCATTTTCAAAAAAGTGGACAGTGTCACTTGGGCAGGGCCTGGAGGACAAAGAACCCCTTGGACCACGTTGGCCATCAAAACAGGAAATGAAATGGAGAAAAAATCGATTTACTGAAAATCTTCCAAACACTTTTACCATAAGACCTGGAAATCACAAGTTGGATCTGTATCTCGACAAACTCTAATTGAAAAGGAGCCTTGAAGTGCAACGTTCATAGCAGCACTGTTTACAGTAGCCAAGATTTGGAGCCACCGTAATATCCATTGACAGATGAATGGATAAACACGATGTGGCACGTGCAAAGAAGCGAAGGATGCTCAGCTGTAAAAGACGATGAAATCGTGTCGGTAGCAGCCAACGACCAGGACCTGGAGATCCTCACACACAGTAAGCTAATGCTGACAGAGGAAGAAAGAGACTACGTGGTATCCCCGGCGCCTGGAATCTCAAAACTGAAGCAAAGCAACTCAGTCTGAAGACTGACAAAGACCCATAGGCTTGGACAAGATGACCAGCATTCCTGCAGACCAAACAGCCAGGCAGGGTTCAGTCAAGACGTTCCCCGTTGTGTAAACATCAATCATCAGTTGGAGTCAGCCTAGAATGAGAGAGTACCCAGTCGATCGTCCATACTGCTGTCACGTAGAAATTGGCACTGACCAAGGGCATCACCAATGAGTGAACAGCAAAGGCATTTGCCATCTGCCTCTACGGAGATTGAACCACAGGTTACTATAGCTGTTGATCGTCAACAACCCCTGAGGAAGTTCAGGGTGGAGTGACGCATTCTGTGCTCCAGGGAATCTGGTGGGACAGGTCTTCAGATAATTGGATGTTTTTAGGAACAGATTCTATGATTTCAATCCTTGCATCTCCTCATATCTAGAGAACCACTAAGTCCCTTCTTTGTGATGTCAGATCCTCATGATGAACAAAAAAACCTTTTGTAAAATGAGTGCTTAATGGTGTTGAACTCCCCCTTCACCAAAACCTTATATATTGACCTTCCCCCACTGCCCTTTTGGAGCAGTCTCTCAGAGCTATCTGAGATGCTGCCTCCTGGGCTGTAGTCTGCATTTTGCCCCAAATATCAAACATAACTAATAACTCTGAAGTTGTGCATCTTTTTAGTCGACACTGCCTAAGGGGACAAAAAAGTCAAAAGAAAGAAACAAGATACTAGTGGACATGGAGCAGAATCAAAGTGCTGTACACTCTACTCAAGTACAACATTGAAAATTGACTAAAATCGATTTGAAAAAGAAAGCTTCTTTTCAAATGCAAGGAAATGACTTCTGTGATCAGGGTAGGCCTCTGAGACCAGAGCTAGGGCCATAACCCTGAAGTATGAATAGCCCTGGAATCAGAGAATGGGTTGCCTTAGGGTTGAGGGAGCTCAGAAAAATATGTGAGCAAATTTTCCTGGGTTCTAGCTGTATGGTTTGTCCTCTGTGGATGAATTCAACATCTCCCCACCCTGGCTGCCCTTTCACAACTAATCCAAGCCTAGTCATCCCTCCAACAAAGTCCTCCCTTTAGACTTGAAGTCTGAACAGTTATCTGGCCTCTATACTACTGGGTGGGAAGCTTTTCACCAGCTACTCTTTGATTAGAATGCCTGTTTTAGAATCCTGCTAGCGTAGATTTGATGGAGAAGGCGATGGCACCCCACTCCACTACTCTTGCCTGGAAAATCCCATGGATGGAGGAGCCTGGTAGGCTGCAGTCCATGGGGTCGCAAAGAGTCGGACACAACTGAGCGACTTCACTTTCACTTTTCACTTTCATGCACTGGAGAAGGAAATGGCAACCCACTCCAGTGTTCTTGCCTGGAGAGTTCCAGGGACGGGGGAGCCTGGTGGGCTGCCGTCTATGGGGTCACACAGAGTTGGACACGACTGAAGCGACTTAGCAGCAGCAGCAGCAGCATAGATTTGAAGGGGTTGATAATGCAAAGGTGGTGGAGTGCTGCATGGGATGCGGGACATTTAAGGAGACACAGCTTAGCCCTTAGGGATTGTTGTGCCACATTTCGCTCTCCTTTGGAACCCATCATCAATACATGGACAGAGGCTCTAGTGGCCCCAGAAAAATGGGAGGAATCAGGCAGTGCTGCCTCCTTGTGGCCGCTTTTTGTAACAGCAGTTTTGGGGCTCAGGGAAATTGAGACCTCTCAAGCCTAATGGGCCCTAAAGGACTTTTGCCCTCAAAACCTCATCTGGTTAAGTGTTGGAATAAGGTTTCTAATCTGGGCAGGTGCTGTAGCAGCTGATTTCAAAATAAGTTTTATTAACATTATGTGTATATATATATGTGTGTGTATATATATATATATATATATATATATATATATAAAATTAAAAAGGACATACCCAGCCTACAATATTGGAGAAATGCTAATCACATCTTCAAAGTGGTAAGCCATCCCACCAGCCAGATGAACCATTTTCCAAAAAGTGGACAACCAGTATCACCTGGGCAGGCCCAGAGGGAAAAGGACCCTGTTGGCCATAAAAACAGAAAATGAAATGGGAAAAAAAAATTAATTTATTGAAAATCTTCCAAATACTCCTATCACAAGACCTGGAAATCACAAGTTGGAGCTATATCTCGACAAACTCTAAGGAGCCTTGAAGCGCAACATTCATAACAGCACTATTTACAGTAGCCAAGATTTGGAGGCCACCGTAATATCCATCGACAGATGAATGCATAAACACGATGTGGTATGTAAAAGACGGGAAAGATACTCAGCCATCAAACACAATGAAATCATGTGGCTGACAGCAAGCTACAAGGAACTATTGATCATCATGTTCAATGAGCTAATTCTGACAGAAGAAGAAAGAAACCATATTATATCCCTGGTGCATGGAATCTCAAAACTGACACAAAGCAACGCCATGGGAAGACAGAACCAGCCCCACAGTCTTCGACAACCAAACCAGTTTTTCTGAAGTCCAAACAGCCGTGTAGGGTTAAATTAAGACATTTTAGTTGACATACACACCCTCACAGGTGTAAGCATCGTTCATCAACTGGACCGAGTCTAGGGTAAAGGACCCCAGTTACACCTTATACTAGCCTAGATGGACAGAAAAGTCGAAAAATAAAAGACATTTGTCTTTTATTTTGCAAATGCTGTACACTCTACACAAATGCAACATTCAAAATTGAATAAAATCAATTTGAAAAATAAGTTCCTTTTCAAATGAAAGGGATTGCCTTCCGTGTTCCAGGCAGGCCAGAGACCCAAACTGGGGTCACATCCTTGCAGTATGAACAGCCCTGGAACCAGAGAATGGAGTGCTTTAGTGCTGATGTTGATCAGACAAATATTCAAGCAAATTTTCACTGGTTGCAGCTCTACTGTTTGGCCTTTCTGGATGAAACCGACATCTCCACAACCTCGCCTGCCTTTCTTAGCTAATCCAAGCCTCGTTACCCAAAATAAATACGCCCTTTAGGCTTGAAGCTTGAAAAGTCTTCTGGGCTCTATAAGTCCCCATGGGAGGTTTTTCACCTGCTACTCTTTCTTGAGAGTGCTTCACAGGCAGAGGACATCATCCAGGTAGCATAGACTTGAAGGGGTTAATAATGCAAAGGTTGGGGAGTGCTGCATGGGATGGGGAAACTTTTAGGAGACACAAAATGGCCCTTAGGGATTGTTCTGCCACATTCCACTCTTATTTGGTACCCAGCATGAACACGTGGGGAGAAGGCAATGGCACCCCACTCCAGTACTTTTGCCTGGAAAATCTCATGGACGGAGGAGCCTGGTAGGCTGCAGTCCATGGGGTCGCTAAAAGTCAGATATGACTGAGCGTCTTCAGTTTCACTTTTCACTTTCATGCATTGGAGAAGGAAATGGCAACCCACTCCAGTGTTCTTGCCTGGAGAATGCCAGGGACGGGGGAGCCTGGTGGGCTGCCGTCTATGGGGTCACACAGAGTCGGACACGACTGAAGTGACTTAGCAGCAGCAGCATGAACACGTGGACTTTGCCCCCAGAATCAAGTGAAAGTATGAGGAAGTGCTGCCGCCTTGTGGCCACTTCTTGTAACAACAGCTTTAACACCTGTGCTCAGGGAAATTGAAAACTCCCAAGCCTGAGCGGTTCTAAAAGACTTTGTTTGCCCTGAAGACCTCACCTGGTAAGGTGTTTGAAGGTTACTAATCCGGGCAGGCGGTGTAGAGGCTGATTTCAAAATGAATTTTAGTTACAATATTTTAAATATTTTAAAAGACGACATACCATTTCCGCCCCCACCCTACATTATTGGAGAAATGCAAATCAGATCCCCAGCCACAAAAGTCATCCTCACACAGTGGAGAAACAGTATCACCTGGGCGGGGCCTGGAGGGGAAAATACCATCCTTGAACCATGTTGGATACAAAAATAACTGTCTGGGGTACAAAAATAACCATCTTGTGTATAAAAATAGAAAACAGCATGGAGATCACTATATGCTATTGAAAAACTTCAAAACACTTTTACCATAAGACCTGGAAATCTATATCTCTACAAACTAACTGGAAAAGAGACTTGCAGCATCATGTTTATTGAATCACTATTTACAGTAGCCAAGATTTGGAAGCCACCGTAATATCCACCAGCAGAAAAATGTACAAACATGATGTGGTATGTACAATGAAGGGATAGTTACTCATCCATCAAAAAGAAAAATAAATGAAATAATCTCCTGGCAGCAAGCTGCAAGGACGAAGGTATCGTCCTACTCAGGGAGGTAAGTCTGAAAGAGACAGAAACACCTAATTTGGTATGTTTGTGTTTGGAATCTAAATATTGATGCAAAGCTACTCAATTCCAAGACATACACACATCCACAGACTTAGAAAACTTAACCAGTGTAACTGAAGGTCGCAGAGCAGTTTAGGTTGTACTAGGTCATTGGGATTGACATGTACACAATCATATGTGTAAAAATCGATCGGAAAATGACTTACTTTATGGCACAAGGGATGCCGCTCATCCTCTGCCACAGGTGATTATGTAAAAAAGAACATGGAGAACTTAAAAGAGCTTTTTATGTACCCGAGTCAAGTTGCTGTGCATCCACAACAAACACATCATTGGCAATCAACCATCAGTTCAGATCAGTCACTCAGTCGTGTCCGACTCTTTGTGACCCCATGGACTGCAGCACGCCAGGCCTCCCTGTCCAGCACCAACTCCCGGAGTTCACTCAGACTCATGTCCATCGAGTCGGTGAGGCCATCCAACCATCTCATCCTCTGTCATCCCCTTCTCCTCCTGCCCTCAATATTTCCCAGCATCAGGGTCTTTTCAAATGAGTCAGTTCTTCACATCAGGTGGCCAAAGTATTGGAGTTTCAGCTTCATCATCAGTCCTACCAACGAATATTCAGAACGGATTTGGTTAGGATGGACTGGTTGGATCTCCTTGCTGTCCAAGGGACTCTCAAAAGTCTTACCCAACATCACAGTTCAAATGCATCAATTCTTTGGCACTCAGCTTTCTTTATAGTTCAACTCTCACATCCATACATGACTACTGGAAAAACCATAGCCTTGACTAGATAGAACTTTGTTGGCAAAGTAATGTCTCTGCTTTTTAATATGCTGTTGGATGGTTGGTCATAACTTTCCTTCCAAGGAGCAAGTATATTTTAATTTCATGGCTGCAGTCAACATCTGCAGTGATTTTGGAGCCCCCCAGAATAAAGTCTGTCACTGTTTCCATTGTTTCCCCCTCTATTTGCCATGAAGTGGTGGGAGCAGACCCAACTTTTTCACTCTCCTCTTTCACTTTCATCAAGAGGCTCTTTAGTTCTTCTTCGCTTTCTGCCATAAGGCTGGTATCATCTGCATATCTGAGGTTATTGATATTTCTCCCAGCAGTCTTGATTCCAGCTTGTGCTTCATTCAGCTCAGCGTTTCTCATGATGTACTCTGCATATAAGTTAAATAAGCAGGGTGACAATATACAGCCTTGACGTACTCCTTTCCCAATTTGGAACCAGTCTGTTGTTCCATGTCCAGTTCTGATTATTGCTTCCTGACCTGCATACAGGTTCCTCAAGAAGCAGATCAGGTGGTCTGGTATTCCCATCTCTTTCAGAATTTTCCACAGTTTGTTGTGATCCACACAGTCAAAGGCTTTGGCATAGTCAATAAAGCAGAAGTTTTTCTGGAACTCTCTTGCTTTTTCAATGATCCAACAGATGTTGGCAATTTGCTCTCTGGCTCCTCTGCCTTTTCTAAATCCAGCTTGAACATCTGGAAGTTCATGGTTCACATACTGTTGAAGCCTGGCTTGGAGAATTTTAAGCATTACTTTGCTAGTGTGTGAGATGAGGCAAATGTAGTCTGAGCATTCTCTGGCATTGCCTTTCCTTGGGATTGGAATGAAAACTGACCTTTTCCAGTCCTGTGGCCACTGCTGAGTTTTCCAAATTTGCTGATGTATTGAGCTTTGACAGCATCATCTTTTAGGATTTGAAATAGCTCAACTGGAATTCCATCACCTCCACTAGTTTTATTCTTAGTGATGCTTCCTCAGGCCTTGACTTCACCTTCCAGGATCTGGCTCTAGGTGAGTGAGCACACCATCCTGATTATCTGGGTCATGAAGATCTTTTTTTTGTACAGTTCTTCTGTGTATTCTTGCCACCTCTTCTTAATATCTTCAGCTTCTGTTAGGTCCATACCATTTCTGTCTTTTATAGAGCCCATCTTTGCATGAAATGTCCCCTTGGTATTTCTAATTTTCTTGAAGAGATCTCTAGTCTTTCCAATTCTATTGTTTTTCTCTATTTCTTTGCATTGATCACTTGAAAGGCTTTCTTATTTCTCCTTGCTTTTCTTTGGAACTCTGCATTCAGATGGGTATATCTTTCCTTTTCTCCTTTGTGTTTCACTTCTCTTCTTTTCTCATCTACTTGTAAGATCTCCCCAGACAACCATTTTGCCTTTTTGCCTTTATTTTTCTTGGGGATGGTCTTGATCACTGCTTCCTGTACAATGTCATGAACCTCCATCCATAGTTCTTTAGGCACTTTGTCTATCAGATCTAATCCCTTGAATCTATTTGTAACTTTCACTGTATAGTCATAAGGGATTTGATTTAGGTCATACCTGAATGGTCTAGTGGTTTTCCCTCTTTCTTCAATAAGTTTGAATTTGGCAATAAGAAGTTCATGATTTTAGTCACAGTCAGCTCCCGGTCTTGTTTTTGCTGACTGTATAGAGCTTCTCCATCTTTGGCTGCGAAGAATATAATCAATCTAATCTTGGTATTGACCATCTGGTGATGTCCATGTGTAGAGTCTTCTCTTGTGTTGTTGAAAGAAGGTATTTGCTATGACCAGTGTGTTCTCTTGGCAAAGCTCTGTTAGCCTTTGCCCTGCTTATTCTGTACTCCAAGGCCAAATTTGCCTGTTACTCCAGGTATTTCTTGACTTGCTACTTTTGCATTCCATTCCCCTATAACAAAAAGGACATCTTTTCTGGGTGTTAGTTCTAGAGGGTCTTGGAGGTCATCATAGAACCGTTCAACTTCAGCTTCTTCAGCATTACTGGTCAGGGCACAGATTTGGATTACCATGATATTGAATGGTTTGCCTTGGAAATAAATAAAGATTATTCTGTCATTTCTGAGATTGCATCCAAGTACTGCATTTCAGACTCTTTTGCTCACTATGATGGGTATTCCATTTCTTCTAAGGGATACTTGCCCACAGTAGTAGATATAATGGTCATCTGAGTTAAATTCACCCATTCCAATCCATTTTAGTTCGCTGATTCCTAAAATGTTGATGTTCCTGTTTGAACACTAAAATGCCACTAAAATGCCATATCCTGTTTGACCACTTCCAATTTGCCTTGATTCATGGACCTAACAATCCAGGTTCCTATGCAATATTGCTCTTTATAGCATCGACTATACATCAGTAAAAAATACACTCCTTTGACAAATAACAGGAAATTCCTACTACAACACAGCACCCTCTGCAGGGCAGATTTGAAGGAGGTGATATTTTAAAGGGACAGGGTGCTGATTGTGAATGGAGAAGAATTAATGAAGTAAAAACCCTTGTGGGTTTGTTTTGCCACATTCTACTCTCATGTCCCTCCCAAGATCAGGCCTTTCTCTTAATGACAACTTTAACATCTGTGCTTAGGGTAACTTTTAACTCAGAAGGTCTGATGGGCTCAAAATAACTTCTTCCCTCGAAAAATGCCCTAGGTAGGTATTGGAGTATGAATTCAAAAAAGGCAGGTTCACAAGAAGTCAATTTCAAAAGTTAGTTTTACTCACAGTTTAAAGAAAGAAAGAGCACATATCCCATCTTCCTCACCAGTGCACCTGATTACAGACATGAAAATCAAAACTTCAATGAGGTATCACCTCCCATGTGTAGGAACCTCAAAATTTCTACAAGCAGTAAATGCTGGACAGATCCTGGAGTAAATGAAACTCCTCTATACTGTTGCTGCTGCTGCTAAGTCACTTCAGTCGTGTTCGACTCTGTGCGACCCCATAGACGGCAGCCCAACAGGCTCTCCTGTCCCTGGGATTCTCCAGGCAAGAACACTGGAGTGGGTTGCCATTTCCTTCTCCAATGCATGAAAGTGAAAAGTAAAAGTGAAGTTGCTCAGTCGTGTCTGACTCTTAGCGACTCCATGGACTGCAGCCTACCAGGCTCCTCCGTCCATGGGATTTTCCAGGCAAGAGTACTGGAGTGGGGTGCCATTGCCTTCTCCGCTGTTGATGGGGATGTAAATTGTCCAGCCACTATGGAGAACATTATGGAGGCTCTCTAAAAACTACTTGTAGAAGTATCAGGTGACCCAGGAATCCCACTTCTCACCATATATTTGGACAAAACCTTAATTTGAAAAGATGCATGCACACAAATGTTCATTGCAGGGCTTTTACAGTAGCCAGGACATGGAAGCAACCTCAATATCCATCTACAGATTAATTGATAAAAAAGATGTGGTGCATATATACAATGGAATATTACTCACCCATGAAAAAGATAATTCAGCCTTTTGCAGCAACATGGACAGACCCAGAGACTGTCATCCTGAGTTGAGTGAGTCAGAGACAAATATCTTATGCCATCACTTGTATGTGTAATCTCAAAAAAAGTGTACAAATGAACGTATGTACAAAATAGAAATAGAATTTCAGATTTAGAAGACAAATATGCTGTTAGCAGGGGCTAAGGGAGGCACGAATAAATTGGGAGATTGGTATTTCCATAGACACACTACTGTATAAAAAACAGATAATAAGGACCTACTGTTTAGCACAGGCAACTCTGCTCAACACGTTGTAATAACCTATGGGGAAAGTATCTAAAGAACAGAGTGATAGCTTATGGTGAACGGTGTCAGATTTGTGATCTCTGAAGCAGAAGATTTAACTTTGGGACTAGGGACCAGGCTTGATTACACAAGACCTTTTGTATAGCAGAGTTTTATTAAAGTGTAAAAGGGGACAGAGAACGTTTCTGACATTGACATCAGAAAGGGGATGGAGAGTGCCCACCAGCTAGTGTTAGCAAGAGTTATATACTTTTTTAATTAGACATTACAATAAATCAAAAGAATGTCTCAAGGTTGTAAAAATTTTACCAGACCCACTCCCACAATTTACATTTTAGGATACCAGGATTAGAACTTAACAATAGAAAGATCCTACCAGACACACAATGGGATAATCCTACCAGATAATCAGGATGGTGTGCTCACTCACCTAGAGCTAGACATCCTGGAATGTGAAGTCAAGTGGGCCTTAGGAAGCATCACTAAGAACAAAGCTAGTGGAGGTGATGGAATTCCAGTTGAGCTATTTCAAATCCTAAACGATGATGCTGTCAAAGTGCTGCACTCAATACACCAGCAAATTTGGAAAACTCAGCAGTAGCCACAGGACTGGAAAAGGTCAGTGTTCATTCCAATGCCAAAGAAAGGCAATGCCAACGAATGCTTAAACTACCACACAATTGCACTCATCTCACACACTAGCAAAGTAATGCTTAAAATTCTCCAAGCCAGGCTTCAACAGTACATGAACCGTGAACTTCCAGATGTTCAAGCTGGATTTAGAAAAGGCAGAGGAGCCAGAGAGCAAATTGCCAACATCTGTTGGATCATCAAAAAAGTGAGAGTTCCAGAAAAACTTCTGCTTTATTGACTATGCCAAAGCCTTTGACTGTGTGGATCACAACAAACTGTGGGAAATTCTTCAAGAGATGGGAATACCAGACCACCTGACCTGCCTCCTGAGAAACCTGTATGCAGGTCAGGAAGCAACAGTTAAAACTGGACATGGAACAACAGACTGTTTCCAAATTGGGAAAGGAGTATGTCAAGGCTGTATATTGTCACCCTGTTTATTTAACTTATATGCAGAGTACATCATGCAAAACACTGGACTGAATGAAGCACAAGCTGGAATCAAGACTGCTGGGAGAAATATCAGTAATCTCAGATATGCAGATGACACCACCCTTATGGCAGAAAATGAAGAACTAAAGAGCCTCTTGATGAAAGTGAAAGAGAACAGTGAAAAAGTTGGGTCTGCTCCCACCACTTCATGGCAAATAGAGGGGGAAACAATTGAAACCATGCCAGACTTTATTTTTGGGGGCTCCAAAATCACTGCAGATGGTGACTGCAGCCATGAAATTAAAATATACTTGCTCTTTGGAAGAAAAGTTACGACCAACCTAGACAGCATATTAAAAAACAGAGACATTACTTTGCCAACCAAGGTCTGTCTAGTCAAGGCTGTGGTTTTTCCAGTAGTCGTGTATGGATGTGAGAGTTGGACTATAAAGAAAGCTGAGCTCAGAAGAATTGATGCTTTTGAACTGTAGTGCTGGAGAAGACTCTTGAGAGTCCCTTGGACAGCAAGGGGATTCAACCAGTCCATCCTAAAGGAAATCCGTTTTGAATATTCATTGGTAGGACTGATGATGAAGCGAAACTCCAATACTTTGGCCACCCGATGCGAAGAGCTGACTCATTGGAAAAGACCATGGTGCTGGGAAAGATTGAGGGCAGGAGGAGAAGGGGATGACAGTGGATGAGATGGTTGGATGGCATCACTGACACATGGACATGAGTTTGAGTAAAGTCCGGGAGCTGGTGATGGACAGGGAGGCCTGGCGTGCTGCAGTCCATGGGGTCACAAAGAGTCTGACAGGACTGAGCGACTGATCTGAACTGAACCAGACCCACTCTCCTATAATATACATTTTAAGATATCAGAATTAGTCAGAATGTTTTCAGGAAGGAGAAACTGTCCTCAAGCAGGATACATTGTTGATATAATCCCTAGTACAGAGTTTAAACTGAGTTGTTGTGTAATCATCAGTTCCTGGCTTAAAGAAAAAAACAGCTTTATGTGACTAAGACTAAAAAATGTAGAGAGAAAAAAAACACAAACATTTATCCTTTCCTCCTCCTTGAGAATTCCAGACCCCTATATCTCCTCAAGAACCCCAAACCCCTTTCTCCTCCTCAGGGACCCCAGATTTCTTATCAACCTGCCTAGGAATTGACTCTCTCAAGTGGTTATATGTATAACAGATTCAATTTGCTATACACCTGAAACAATCATAACAGTGTAAACTACACTCCTGTAAAAATTATAAAAACTTATATACTTCAATAAAAATTATTAAACAATTTTTAAAATTTGTTTAATGATTTTTGCAGTTTATTACACCATGACACTGGAGTAATAGGCTTCACTATTCAACTGGAGGTTTTCTTATATATTTCAAGACTTGCTTCTCTTTAGGCTTTGATTGACCAACTTAAAATAACACAGTGGACAAGTTGTAAAAAGTTTGCTTTTGTCATATTTTCTCATAAAAGTGTACTTGTAAACAAATAGGACTCTATAACGATGTGTGTTAAGTTGCTTCAGTCGTGTCTGACTTTTTGCAACCCCATGGACTGTAGCCCACCTGGCTCCTCTGTCCATGGGATTCTCCAGGTAAGAATACTGAAGTGGGGTGCCATTTCCTCCTCCAGGGGATCTGAACCCCGTCTCTTATTTCTCCTGCATTGGCAGGTGTCTTCTTTACCAACTGTGCTACGTGGGAAGCCCTCTGTACCGCCTAGAATAAAATGTTAGCTCTGCACTCAAGCCGTGTGACCTTGAAGACCTTGTGACCTCTTTGTCTTGTGTTTCCATTTTCTCCGTTTTTAAAACCCAGACAAGATACCTTGTTTTTGTTAAAGATGGCTGCAAGTTCTTTGTTACTTTTGAGATATTTTGCTCTTCAGAACTGGACAGAAGCTGTGACTGCTTGATCAACAGAACACAGTAGACGTGATCTGTGCTTAAGACACTGATAGCTGCTGCTGCTTCTCAAACCATCTGTTCTTGGAACCCAGCCGCCAGGCTGAGAAAAAGCCCAAGTATCTCTGTAAAGTGGCCATCCTGGAAAGGAATCAAGCCTCCCACCAACCACCAACACTGGGCCCCTGGCCATTTTGTTCAGTCACTCGGTCGTGTCCGACTCTTTGCAACCCCATGGACTGTAGCACGCCAGGCTTCCCAGTTCTTCACTCCCTCCCAGAGTTTGCTCAAACCCATGTCCATTGAGTCAATGATGCCATTCAAACATCTCATCCTCTGTCACCCCATTCTCCTCCTGACCTCAATCTTTCCCAGCATCATGTTCTTTTCCAACGAGTAGGCTCTTTGCATCAGGTGGCCAAAGTATTGGAGCTTCAGCTTCAGTCTTTCCCATGAATATTCAGGGTTGATTTCCTTTAGGATTGACTGGTTTCCTGTCCAAAGGACTCTCAAGAGTCTGACACACAAGATCAATTATCCTAAAAGACACCTCCCCTGTCATCACTCTGCACAGATGAGTTACCCCACCCAACTATGCCCACATCACAGGTTTATGAGCCAAATAAATTATTACTGTTTTTGGTCACTAAGTTGTGTATAATTTCAACTCAGAAATAGGTGACAGAATTTGGTCCCTGGGAGTTACAGAAGTCTACAACACGTGACATTGGCTTTACCACCAGAGAGCAGGTAGAAGATGGAGGACCTCCAAAGGATTGCTTTCAAAAGCTTTAAGGGCCTGCGGACCTAGAACAAATGCACTGCCAGTTCTTTCTCTAGCAAAGGTGGATTTATTCTGGGTCAGGAGAGGATTGCAAGGTCTCCAACCATGACATGCAAGTCTCCAAAGGGCAAGGGAAGGAAGTGTTTTAATCAAGGGGGAGAAGGAAGCTGGAGGCCTATAGTAAGCAAAGAGTGCAAGAGTTTTCATTAGCTGAATCCTTGTCAGAAGAGAAAGGGGGTCTATCTTCTTGTTAGGCTTTGCTATTGTCGCAGGGCTTGAGACCTTCCCTTTCTGGTCTCCCAACTCTATTTGAAGTCTCCGTTTGCTGATTGTTTACAGGTCTTTCCTATCTTACAGCAATCATGTCTTCCAATGTCTTCCAAACATGTTACACCAATTATTCACTCCCAAGTTTTTGAAGCATTAAAGTTTTAAAGTATAATTTAAGAAAGAAAAAAAAAAGAGAGAGAGATCAATTAGACTAGGATATAATTAGCTGCTTTGGTTTCAATTTAAAGGGTTATAAAATAAGATCTATCAAGAAAGCCTTAAAGTTCCAGAGATTAATTAATACTGGAATGGAAGTAGCTGGGAAGATTTGCAAAAATAACACTCAGTATATCACCTAGAGTTTTTCTCCACTGACAGGACAATAAAACACGTGCTTAAACAGCAGCAGGAAGGAGACAGGCTAAATTTAAAGCATGCTTGGCAAGAGTTAAACTTGTAAATTCTGAAAAGGTCTGTGTTAGTTGCTCAGTCATGTTTGACTTTCTGCGACCCCATGGACTATGGCCCACCAGGCTCCTCTGTCCATGAGATTCTCCAGGCAGGAATACCGGAGTGGGTTGCCATTCCCTTCTGCAGGGGATCTTCCCAATCCAGGGATTAAATCCAGATCTCCTGCATTGCAGGCAGATTCTTTACCACCTGAGACACCAGATCTTTCCAAAAAGGTCTAAATCAGTTGTATTTGCTCTGGATGAGAATTTGATGAGAAGCCCAGAGATGGACCAGTTGGCCTCCTCAGTATTCATTTGCACGCTTTCAGTTGCAAGTAACCCTGATTCAAAGTGCTGAAGCACTGAGACCATGTGTGGAGACTGTAACCAACCACTGCTGGACTGGCTGGATCACCGGCTCTGTTACGCCGTCAAGGATCCAGGTTCTCGTACCTCTTGTACTCGTAGTATCATTTGTATCTAATCCAAGAGAAACCAGGTAATGCCTAACGCCCACAAGACATCTTCACCCCCTTGCTTATGAATTAGCTAGCTTGCTTTCTTAGAGCCATGATGCTGGAGGTTGCTACTTAGCCTTCCAACATCAAATAAAACCCATTTTGGGTTACTTTATATATGGGATTATTTGTACTGTTACTCCTTTCTAAATCCATGTTTGAGGGGGAAATGTCTAATGCAAGATGTTACCCACAATGTAACATTACCCAAGATGTCAGAAATTGTAACAGCCGGGAATCCAATGTCTGTTTTCCAAATGAAAATTTTAAATGTAGAGCTTTAGGTTTTCTATAGAAAATTAGGGCCATATATCCATTCACATCATCACAACCACTCCTCAAAGAACCAAACCTAGAGCATCCTAATTGTTGACTTCTTGGCCTGGCCCTTCTCAAAGGCAGTAGGATTGAGAGAGTCTTGCAAATTATATACACATTCATGATTATATCTTTGCTTGAATCCCAGGAAACAAAGCTTCCTTAAAACAAAGCTGATCTTGCTGTAACACACACACTCACATACCACGTACACAAATTTTCACAGCTGCCTCATCTTTAGATAGGTTGACATCAAATGTCTTTTAAGACTATGGCAAACCCCTGAGGGTTTTCATGCTAAAGTATGTGATAGCTAATGTCAGACAATCCTAAGCAAATTATTTCACAACATCAAACGCCAAATACCTGAATACACAGAGGTTAGATGGCAGGGCAGCTGTACTGTACAACTCCAAGGAAGATCATGTACCCATGGACCAGAACTGTTCAGAGCAAACCCTAGACAGCTGTGCAAGGCAGCCCAGAAGGTGTTTTTCTTGCTGCCTCTAAACACAGAGCTCCACGTGACACAAGGATCTCCTGTCACTGCTCTTGTGAACTTGCTGGTTGTAAAACACAGGCTCTCCAGCTACCAGAAGCCATCACTTTACCTTCCACACCCAGATGAGTGCACTTGAGCTGCCATTAATGTGTCAGAAATCCAGCCCCCTTCACCACAAACTTCAGCTACTTCTGAGGCCCCCAGGCTGCTGTCTCACGTGCTTTAGAAACAGATCCCTCACAGTCTTTAGCTCCAGCTTCTCCACCATGCCACTCTGCTGACGCCTCTTCAGTTTATGACCACTGCGAGTTAGGGTTAGACAGTGTGAACCTGGGGCCAAGAAGTACCTCTGCACTGCCCATCACCCCTGCATTGCTCCACCCATGAGCTGGAAGACAAGGTCAGTATCAGGGTAGTCATGTCCAGACTCCCCTCTGCCTCTGTTGGTTGAAGGGTCTGAAGAAGGGGATGGTGGTGGTGGTTTAGTCACGTCTGACTCTTCGCGAGCCCATGGACTGTAGCCCATCAGGCTTCTCTGTCCATGGGATTTCCCAGGCAAGAATACTGGAGTGGGTTCCCATTTCCTTCTCCAGGGGATCTTCCTGACCCAGGGATCAAATCTGCGTCTCCTGCAGTGGCAGGCAAATTCTTTACCACGGAGACACTTGGGAAGCCAAAGAAGGAGATAGATTTGTGTAGTCTCACAACAGGAAATTCAAGAAGGGAACATAATTCAGTTCTCTAATTTGGGTATTGAAATCAAGGCAGCACCAGTCATTCTCCTACTGCATTTGCCTCTGTGATATTATATCACACAAGCATCCAGGGCTAGACGGTCCCTGTGGTTCATATCTGGGGGACTCTGGACACTTGCCTTGGCAGGTAAGTGACTCCAAGGAGAGACTCGAGAGCTGGTGCAGCAGTGCCTGATTGGTAGAGGGACTTGGTGCTTCTGCCGCAGCCAGACAGAACTTCACGGTGTTAGGAGATGCCACCAAACACTAAGTGGCTGCTTCTTTGACTGCTGGCTTAACACCTAAGCTCCTAGGGAGAGGAGAGTATGCTAACCTCCGGGAGTCCATCCTCAGAGGCAGAATTTCAATTAATTCTCTGCAGCAGAAGAGACGAATCCCCAGGTTTCACCAAGACCCTATGGAAGAATCTGGGGCAAAGGGAGAAAACGGAAATGTGTAGGGAAAGCATTACTTGTTGATATACATATACATATAGGGCCTAAGGGGCTTCCCAGGTGACACAGCACAATATAGGCAACCTTGTGGAGTTCTCCACGTGCCAACAAAAACCCACATGCCAGTGCAGGAGACACAGAAGATGCAGGTTTTATCCCTGTGTTGGGAAGATCCCCTGGAGCAGGAAATGGCAAGCCACCCCAGTTTTGTTGCCTGGAGAATCAATCCCACGGACAGAGAAGCCTGGCGGGCTACAGTCCATGGGGTTACAAAGAGTCCAACTTGCCTGAGCACGCACTCAAAGGGCCCAGACTAAGTCTAGCTGTATCCTCAGGGTTCCTTGCCAGAGTCTCCTGTCCTAGCCCATGGATCTCCAGGACAACTTGAGATATTTCTATCAGTCTAAAGACCACACAGACCTTTGACATCTGTGAGAGCTACTTCTCTCACTTTCCAAGCTCATCCTCTGGTCCAAAGCCCAACTCCAGAGCCCTCATTCTCTGACAATCAACTGGGGGAGCACACACTGCTTTCAGGAGAACTCCACAAGGTTGCCTACATTTGCCAACTATGGTAGGATTACAGACAACTTTGACTTCCTTATTTATACCCTTTTATTTCCCAAAACACAGAGAATAAATATTGTTTTCATAACAAGGAAATGTAATAAATCATTTTCATTTAAAAAAACGAGAAACCCACTTCTGAGTAATGTTTGTTTGGGGGAGACTATTTTTCTCCAACAAAAATCAAACGTTCCTTGGAAAGATTCATTTCAATTAAACAAAACTTGAAACTTCACCAGTAGTTAAGATATCATATGTCTATATAAAACAATGTAATGGAAAAGAATGTTGCCTATAATCTAGCAAAACAGATACTCTTCTACTTGACTAAGATGCTCTGAATCAAAGGGGAAAAAACTAAGATAAATTCCCACTATGTTATTTACATATTGCTGCAGTAATGATTACCACAGATTTTTTAGTATTTTGTAAACAGCAACAATGTATTCTCTTATGGTACTGGAGGTCAGAAATCTAAAATCAAGATGTCAGTAAGGCTGCATTTCTTTTGGAGATTGCAGGGAAGAATTTTTTTTTTTTTTTTGCATCTTTTTTCAACTTCCAGAGGCCACTTGCCTTCCTTTCTTGGCTCACTCCAACTTCCCTATATCACTTCAAGCTTTTGCTTTCATCATCATTTCTACTGTTAACTCTGACTCTCTTACTTCTCTCTTATAAGGACCCTTGTGTTTATACTGGGCCAACCTAGTTAATCCAAAATAAACTTCCCATCTCAAGATCCTTACCTTAATCCCGTCTGCAAAATCCCCCTTTCCACATGAAGCTAAATCTTCACAGATTCTAGGGGTTAGGGCCTGGGTTTCTTTAGGGAAGACATTATTCAGCTTACTACACCCACCTTATATTTAAAACATGTTCTTGTTAAGGCACTCCCCAGATGTTACCAATATACACAAAATTCCAAAATGGAAAATGCTACTGTAATCAAAAATAAAAACCTCTCAAAGTCTCCTGACTTTTACATCTGAATTTTTTTTTAGAAAATTAGCTGGATAATCTCAGATTTGAAGCCAGTTAAACTCTCAAGTCTTTTGCCATGTAGACATAGTAAGAATACTTGTAAATAGGTTTATGATAAAGTTTTGGAAATAAAACATTTTGCAATTATTTCCTCATATGAATCTTTATTTCAGACATTTAATAATGTTTCCAGTGAATATTTGGACCTGTCTGTTTTCTAAAAGGAAGAAAACAAAAGAAATTATTGTGGTTTGACAGAGGCAAAGCATCAGAGTCTAGCTGGGAGTGCTGGTTTTGTCACTTATTAGTCATATGACTTTAGTCACCTCACCATATCCCCCTGTATAAAACTGAAACAATACTTCCTGCCTTGCCTGTCTGACAGGTGGGGGCAAGGAAAAATGAGATAATTGCAATCAGGCTATTATTATCATCCTACAAGGAGAGGCATTTGAACTGTCATCCTTTATTTTTAATTCAGATCACGAGGAGAAACACTTCAGTTTGGAGTTCATTGAGCTATTTCCTAGAATTCAGACCAAGGAGAATTGAATCTGAAATTTCTTCTATCTTCACATAGCCTCACAGGAAGAAAAAAAAGGATCAGCTTAAAAGTAAGAAATATGTTTGTCATATCTATGAACTCGATTTATTTAGTAAAGAGAGCTCAGTACACTTATCAGTAAAGCTGACTTACTCTAACATTATTCCTTCCACCGCCAAAAAAATTTTTGTCAGCTTTTCACAGAACAACGGAACGTCACAAAAAAACAAAACAAATGAAAAAAAATAAAGGACAAACAAAAACTTGTCTTCCATATCTAGATGGCCTGAAACAAGTATTTTGATTTCCCTTCTGTTCTCTAGGATAAAAACCACTGCACTGTAAAATGTTTTCATTCATGCAATAAAAATCAATTGGCTTCAACAATCTTATACCTAGCTGCCTATCCTTCCACAAATTATGGCTTGAACATAAAACTTTCAAGAGCTTCTTTAATAGATCACAGTCATAACTGGTTATTCCTTCCCCCCAATTTTGGTGTGTACATGCTCGAAATTTCATCCCCTTAAGACCTAGGTGATTTAGCATTTCCAGAAGAGCTCCTGAGAGTGAAGCTGGCAGTCAAATGTAGGAATCAGACAGCTTTGTGTAACTTAAAGAAAGCCTCCTTCAACATCTATTTAATGTTAGAGCCATCACGTTTCTCTTTGACAAGACTGTCTGCATTAAGGTTTCTCAAGAAAGCCAGGGGACTAATTTATTTCTGCCATCATGACTGACTGCAGAGCAGCTGTCAGGCAACTGAAGTGTCTCCAATCTCCAATACAAATTACTCTGGATGGTTTTTAAGATAAACTTGCCAAGCCTGTTATGCCTAGCAGCTCTGACTGGAAAATGGGCAATCGATTTACATGAAAAAATAAGAGGATCTCTTTGGGATCTTCATAATAACACTGCCATGGGGCTTTTGCTGATGGCCGAGAAGCCACAGATGTATCATGTACACCTAGAAAATTAAGGAAGCTATTCTATGCACACCTCTTTGTAGTTCATAATTTGGCAGCATAAAATTGAGCTTGTCTAAAGCAACAGACTGCAAAAGAAGGCTACCATGAGACTCTTAGAAAATGCTTACTAAAAAGATTAATCAGGTAATACTGTGAACCTTTGTTTCCATCAAAGGTTCTTAATGCAGATAAATTCCAAAGGAGGATAATGTATTTCTCCCCTCACTTTTTCAAAGAGGTAAGTTGTGTTCTTGCAGTAAGGAAATCAGTGTGTTAACTACAGTGGACAATGTGTTACCTGGATCATGAGGAGGTTGTATAAAAAGCAATTTGAATGAAGGACAAAGGGCCTAGGTTTTGAAGGGAAAAAACATCTATGAGATAAATCTATTTATATTGGTTTTAGCCTTTTTATTTTTAGGGGCTTCCATGGTGGCTCAGATGGTAAAGAATCTACATGCAGTGCAGGAGACCCAGGTTCAGTTCCTTGGTTGGGAAGATCCCCTGGGGAAAGGAATGGCTACCCACTCAGTATTCTTGCCTGGAGAATCCCATGGACAGAGGAGCCTGGTGGGCCACAGTCCATGGGGTTGCAAAGAGTGGAACATGACTGAGCAACTAACACTTTCACTTTGGTTTTCATTTTTATGTAGCTGTGGATGTTTCCTTAAAGCGGTTTTTCATTGTTGATTATAAAAAAATCTTGGGTATCTTAACCATTACAATTGACAGTGCAAATGAAGACTAAGAATGTCTGAATAGCTGAGAGGGGATGTGAGCTAGAAGCAGTCAAGGCCCTTGGTATAGAGAGAACGTTATATGCCCCCAGAGAACAAAAGGACCTCTTGACAAAGCAGCTATCAGAACGGTACTGAGGGCAGAGAACCATGGAAAGGTATTCCGACCCTGGAAAGGTACTGGCAGGGAAAGGTATTGCTTATTTTGAGAATTATTGAGTATTACCCTTTACCAAGCAGTGCAGTAGGTGCTGGAGATATAGTAAATAAGACAAGCCCTCTCTTTCCTCAGAGCTCAGAGTACAGCAGGGGAAGAAATAAAGTTAACTCGGCTTATCAAAACTCTTGGAACTCAGCTCAAGTGGAGGCTTAGAGGAAATGTTATGGTGTAAATGCTAATATTGGGAAATTAGAAATGTTATAAATAATGGTCTAAAATACAACCATAGAAGCTGAAAAGAATAAAAGAGTAAGTTAAATACCAAGCAGAAAGAGCAGAAGTCAATAATATAAAACAGAAAAACAATAGAGAAAATTGATATACTCAAAAGCAAATTATTTTAAAAGATGACAAAATTAATTAAGACTAGGCCAGATGATCAAAACAAATTTTTTAAAAGGAAAATACAAATTATTCATGTCAGAGGTGAAAGAGGAAATGTACGGCAGAGCCTCTAGACATTAAAAGAATAACCAAGAGCTATGATGAACATTCTACCAAGTCATCAACACTGAATGACATAAAATAAGCAAGTCAAAGTTTTCAAAGTAAAAGAAACTTGAACCTAGCATTTTATATCTAGCCAAATTTTCACTCAGTATGAGAGTAATAAACACAAATCATCTCAGGCACTAAGGTCTTCAGAGGTTTCCTCCCACAATGACTTCTATCAGAAACAATTCCAATTTCCTAACTATGACTCAAAATCCAGAACCAGTAAGGACAAAGACATATGTATTTGATTACATTAAAACATAAATTACAAGGCAAAACCCACCATAAAGTAAAAAAGTGAGAAAAGGCAGATTACAGAAAAAGAAATTGAAATGCCATTCAAATCTATGAAAAAAAACTCAATCTAGCTTGTAATAAGAGAAGTGCAAGTTATTATTGAGATATAATTTCTCACCAAAACAAAAAAAGAATAAGAGATATAAACATTATACTAAAAAAACTCAACAACTTGGACAAAATAAATAAATTCCTTGAAGAACAAATATTATCAAAACTGACAGGAGAATAAATAGAAAATCTGAATATTCCCTTTAATATACTTACTTATGCATTAAGTAAATTGACTTTATAGTTTAAAACATTCTCACAAAGAAAATTTCAGACCTAAATAGCTTCACCTGTGAGTGCTATTAAATATTCAAGGAAGATATAGTACCCATCTTATACTAACTCCTTCAGAAAATAAGTGATAATAGGTTATATCCAAATAATTTTATAAGACCAGCTTAAATTAATATGAAAGTCTGAGAATAACAGTGAAAGTAAAGTTGAAGATTAATATCAATATCCCTCATGATACATATAAATATTCTTCTAAAATTTGCAAACTAAACATAGAAATAGATAAAAGGATAAATGACAAAATCAGGTTTATCACACATGAATGTGAGGTGTTAAGCAGTGTCCATTAATCAATATTTGTTAATAAATGTAATTCACCAAATTAACAAATTAAAAAGGAAAACATACAAGATCATCTCAATAAATGCAGAAAAATGTTAAAATTCAAAACCTGTTGTTGATAAAAACTCTCATTAAACCAAGCATACGAGAAAACTTCCTCCAACTGATAAAAAGCATCTATGAACAGCCTACATTTAACCTCATGCTTAATGGCAAATAGTTTTCTCCTAAGATAAGGTACTATGCAAGGGTGTCTGGGTTCATCACTTCTGTTCAACAATAAACCGAATCCGATGTTCCAATAAAGCCAGGAAAAAAGAAAGCATATAAAGTTCAAAAAGAAAAAAGGAAAAATTTTCTGTTTTCAGATAATACAATCATTTACATAGAAATTCCCAAGGAATTTAGGAGAACAACTACAAGACTGGATAGATGAATTTAAAAGATCACAAAATGCAATTATAAAATTGAATTGTATTTCTGTATACAAGCAACCAACAAATGGAAGATTAAATTTAGAAAACTATCACTGATAAGAGCATTCAAAAATAAAATATTTAGGGATACATGTAATTAAAGATGTGCAATATCTTTATACTGAAAAATCAAAACATTGCTGAGGGAAATCTTAAAAATCAAAATATGTGAAGAGATATATACCATGTTTGTGAATTGGGAAAAAATCAGTATTAGCCATTAAGATCTCAATTGTCTCCAAATTGATTTGTGAAAGGAGGGAAAGGGGTGGATAGAAACTCTAGATGACGAAGAAGGGACTCAGGTGCTGGGATGTGACAGCGACCAGCTGAAACCAAGGTGGCTTGGCGAATAATCCAGTCGTTAACCTTTGTCTCATTGTACCTTCACCTGAATACTAAATATCATTTGCCCTTATGCCATGGCAGTTCTGAGACCATAAAAGCCAAAACATGAGCAGTCACCCAATTCCTGGAAAATCCCCACCCTTCCCTAGAATAGCAAGAATATTCCTCCCACTTGTTGGCCTATGAAATTACTTAGCCCATAAAAACCAAAGACTCATGCCCTGGCCCCCTCACTTTCTGAGAGGTTTCACATTGTGTCTATGGAGAGTGTATCCCTCTAAATAAGCTTGCTTGTGCTTTTCTTTGGCTTGCTCTTGAATTTTTCCTGCCCAACACTAAGAACCCTCACTTGGCAGTCCATCTTAAGGACCCTTGTGGGTTCCAGGACATGACACGTCCACTCTGTGGCAATGATTTATAAAATCAAAGCAAGATCAATTATAGTCCCAACAGATTTTCTGGAAGAAATGGACAAGCTGATTCTAAAAGTTATTTGGAAATGTAAAGACACTAGAATCATCAAGACAATTCTGAAAAACAAAAATTTCAAGACTCACACTACTTCAAGACTTACTATAAGAATTTCTAAGTAAACAATCTTCTCACCTGAAAAGAGACAGTTATACTTCTTTTCTGATCTTTATGTCACAAACTTCTGGCTTCTAAAATATATAAATAACTGCTACAATTCAATATGAAAAAGAAAGCAATCTAAATAAACGTAAACAGGTGATAGATAGGAATAAACCTTCCCAAAGGAAGACAGAAAAACACCAATGAGCTCATGAAAAGGCCTCAAGGTAACTTATTACAGAAATGCAAATTTAAAAAGCAATGACATTCCATTACACAAACACTAAAGGCTAGAATTATAAATCTGTTTCAAACTGACTGCCCCAAATATGGGTGAGGATGGAGAGCAACTGGAACTCACATGTATTGTTGATTAGATTGTAAAATGGTTATTGGGCTGCACCCCACAGGCCTGCAAGCCCTGTACCTGCCCAGCTTCAAGATCAGAGAAAGAGCTTGGAGTTGGCGGCGACAGAAGCATCATTGGTTTAATCCAGGGGTCCCCAATCTTTTTGACAACAGGGACCAGTTTTGTGGAATATTTTTCCATGAACTCAGGGGTAGAGGGATAGTTTTGGGATGATCCAAGTGCATGACATTTATTATGCACTTTATTTCAATTATTTATTTATTATTATTATATCAGCTCCACTTCAGATCATCAAGCATAGTAACCTGGAGTTTGGGGACCCCTGGTTTCATGGATAGAGGATCTTACTTACATTTCTGAAGCAAGGTCCTGGAGCAACACCCGACGGTGTGTGACTGGTGGGCAGAACACGGCGGCACTTCACACTCTCGCGGGAGGGGAGGTTACCACTTACGGAGGCATTAGCGTCAGGTGGCTCATCGGTTACCAGGGAAACTAGCAAAGGGGCACGCCCCTTACGGCTCCTGTGAGTGGCTAACAGGTGGAGATGTTCTGACTTAAAGGTTAGAACAGTTACTGACTGGGGCCGGGGGCAGGTTTGTAGTTAGGTGAGTGGCGTGAGTAGGTAGGTGTAGGTGAGGCAGACACAGGTGGAGCAGGGAATGTACAGAGAACAAACAGAAGAGCCACCTTGAGTGGCCTGATCAGTGGTTCATCAACTTTGAGCCCTGTCTGCACGTTCTTATGTTATACGTCTATCCTGGGTGCCTGCGTGTAGTCATATCGAACTCTTTGCAACCCCGTGACTGTAGCCTGCCAGGCTCCTCTGTTCATGGGACTTTCCAGGCAAGAATTCTGGAGTGGGTTGCCATTTCCTCCTCCAAGGGATCTTCCTGACCAAGTGATTGAACTCTCCTCTCCTGCTTCTCTTGCATTGGCAGGTGGATTCTTTACCTGCCACCACTGAGCCACCTGGGAAGCCCATACATCTATCCTATGATCCGGCAACTCTTTCCCCAGGCATTTACTCACAGAAACAAAAATACATGCCCTCGAAAAGAATTGTACAAGAAAGTTCACAGTAGCTTTCTTTACACTTGCCAAAAACTACAGACAACCCAAATGTCCATCAATAGGGGAAAGAATAAACAAACACTGGTATATTTGTGCAAGAGAATGCTACTCAGAAATTTTTAAAACAGGAATAATCTATTAAGGCATGCACCAACATGGATGAGTCACAAAACATTATTCTAAGCCAAAGAGTCCAAATAGTATGATTTCATTTACATAAACTTCTAAGACAACTAATAATTCTGATAAAATAATTTTGGTGGAATTCAAAATTGCCTCTGGGGGTTTGGGACTATTGTTAACTGGGAAGGGGCATAAGAGAGCATGCTAGAGTAATGGAAAAACACTTTTTTTTTGGCCACGTGTCATGTGGGATCTTAGTTCCCCAACCAGAAATTGAACCAGTACCCCCTGCACTCGAAGGGCAGAGTTTTAATCACTGGACCAGCAAAGAAGTTCCAAAAAGCACTATTTCTTGGTGGCAATATGGTTACATGAAAGCATGTATTTGACAAACCTTATTTAGCTTTAAGATACATACATTACTCTGCATGTAAATTCAGACAGGTCTCAGGCAAAACGGTAAAATGTCAATATTGCTTATATCTAACTGGTGAATACCTAAGTGTCTGTTTATTCATCTCAGTTTTTCTGCAAATTGAAATAATACAGAATGTAAAAAAAGGAAAGAAACCAACATTTTCAACAATTATTCTGCAAAACTAGCTTTCTATGTACTGACAGCCTTAAGGAGGTACCATAAAACACTGGGTACCCAAAGGTTGGTGGATTGGAATCGGTGCTTCAGAAAAAAAAATAGTGTGCTATTTTATCTGTTTACAAGGGACAGGGAACTTCATACTCAGTTTTAGATCACAGACTTTACTAACACACAGCTTACTTAGGGTTTTCTAAATCTCACAGTCAATAGTTGCAGGATAAATTAAATCTATAGAAAGTCATTTGCTGAGTATCAGCTGCAAGGAGCACTGTCTTAGAAGAATTCAGTTCTAAATGTTATAGTTCCCCTCAAATAAATACTGATCTTAAGAATAGCTGAGTGTGAATACAGTTTAAAAGGAACCATAGCTGCACTATTTTTGCTTTATAGATAGATGTGCTCCTCCCCCAAATTATTTGGTAAAATAAAATTTTGTACATCAATCACTTTCTGGTCTCAAAGTTTTGCAGACTCAGTTCAGTTCAGTTCAGTCACTCAGTCATGTCCAACTCTTTGCGACCCCATGGACTGCAGCACGCAAGGCCTCCCTGTCCATCACCAACTCCCAGAGTCCACCAAACCCACGTCCATTGTGTCGGTGATGCCATCAATCTCATCCTCTGTCATATGCTTCTCCTCCTGCCTTCAATCTTTCCTAGATCAGGGTCTTTTCAAGTGAGTCAGCTCTTCGCATCAGGTGGCCAAAGTATTGGAGTTCCAGCTTCAACATCAGTCCTACTAATGAATATTCAGGATGGATTTCCTTTAGGATTGACTAGTTGGATCTCCTTGCAGTCCAAGGGACTCTCAAGAGTCTTCTCCAACACCATAGTTCAAAAGCATCAATTCTTTGGTGCTCAGCTTTCTAAAGAAAGCTCACATCCATACATGACTACTGGAAAAACCATAGCCTTGACTAAGATGGACCTTTGTTGACAAAGTAATGTCTCTGCTTTTTAATATGCTGTCTACGTTGGTCATAACTTTTCTTCCAAGGAGTAAGCATCTTTTTATTTCATGGCTGCAGTCACCATCTGGAGGGATTTTGGAGCCCCAAAAATTAAAGTCAGCCACTGTTTCTCCATCTATTTGCCATGAAGTGATGGGACAGAATGCCATGATCTTAAGTTTTCTGAATGTTGAGCTTTAAGTCAACTTTTTCACTCTCCTCTTTCACTTTCATCAAGAGGTTCTTTAGTTCTTCACTTTCTGCCATAAGGGTGGTGTCATCTGCATATCTAAGGTTATTGATATTTCTCCCAGCAATCTTGATTCCAGCTTGTGCCTCATCCAGCCCAGTGTTTCTCATGAGGTACTCTGCATATAAGTTAAATAAACAGGGTGACAATATACAGCCTTGACGTACTCCTTTTCCTATTTGGAACCAGTCTGTTGTTCCATGTCCAGTTCTAACTGTTGCTTCCTGACCTGCATACAGATTTCTCAAGAGGCAGATCAGGTGGTCTGGTATTCCCATCTCTTCCAGAATTTTCCACAGTTTATTGTGATCCACACAGTCAAAGGCTTTGGCATAGTCAATAAAGCAGAAATAGATGTTTTTCTGGAACTCTCTTCCTTTTTTGATGATCCAGTGGATGTTGGCAATTTGCTCTCTGGTTCCTCTTGTGGACTCAAGTAAGATATAAAGTTTTCAGTCATAAATAAATGTTTGATATTTCAGAGTTCTCATCATTTTCTCTAAACTGTCTTCATTATCTGTAACTTCTAGCATTTGTAGTTTCTCTGCCCCAATAGAGATTTAGAAATATCATTTATTGAACACTTTGTGTTAACACCCAGCCCTCAGGGGCCTCAGTTGAGGCAGCAGGAGTGGGAAGCATATTCACCTACAACATCATAGAAGGGGCCTCACTCTATTGGTCTGAGAGATTGGTGGAGCTAGAATTGGATTGCAGCACTGATTCATTCTGTGTCTTTGGTGGCTGGAGCACTAATAACAAACTTGGAATTGTTGAAAGCAATATTTTTGACCCTGGGACCTGGGAAGCAGAGAGAGCCAGGTGACAGTAAGAAAGAAGAGAAAAGCAAGACAAACAAGCAGGAAATCCTGAGAGAATAGTTCTAGCTCCTTTGGTTCCTAAAGATCAGCTGGAACTCTCCTAATTCCCCATTTTCCAGTATGCTCATTCAAAGAGGTTGGTGTAATGGCAAACCCCAAACACATAGACTTGTGTTATTATTAGGGAGAATGTGTATGTATATCTGACCTCAAAATATCTGTGATATCTAACAGTCAAATTTCTGCTCCATGAAAATTAACATTTGAATATAGTTATAGAGGAGTTTCCCTGGTGGCTCAGTGGTAAAGAATCTACCTGCAATGCACGAGACCCGGGTTCAATTCCTAGGTTGGGAAGGTCCCCTGGAGAAGGAAATGACAACCCACTCCAGTATTCTCACCTTGGAAATTCCATGGACAGAGGAGTCTGGCGAACTAGTCCATGGGGTCACAAAGAGTTAGACACAGCTGAGCGACTACACAACAATAATAACAATAATGTGGAGACTCCTGGTGTAAGACTGTAAAATTACTTTCCTCAGATCTTCCTTGCTGGGATGAAGCTCCCACTTGGACATATTGAGTGTTCTGTTTAAGGGCGGTCAACTCTACATACATCCAATAATATTCTAGAGCTCTTACTGTGTCAGATCCTCTTCTAAATGTGCTAGTTGGGTTATCTCAGTTTATCCTCATAACCACTCCATGAAGACGGTAGAATTGTAACCACACTAAGAGTGAGAAAGGGGAGTCATAGTAAGAGTTTAGTGACTTGCCCACAAGTAGGAACAGCACTCAAGCCAGGTGGGCTGACCTAGGTCTGGCTCCTAACCATTTACCACTGCGTGGAGGTACCATAAATTATCGTTTAACTTCATATGCATTTAAACTTTAGATTATGGTGTTGTTATAGTTGAAGCTGGAGGAGGGGAAGAAGGAAAGAACTGAACAAAAGATAATTGATGGGCATTCCCTTCATTTGTCTTCATCTAGGATTACAAGGTGGAGAAGGCAATGGCACCCCACTCCAGTACTCTTGCCTGGAAAATCCCATGGACAGAGGAGCCTGGTGGGCTGCGGTCTATGGGGTTGCACAGAGTTGGACACGGCTGAAGTGACTTAGCAGCAGCAGCAGGATTACAAGGTAAAACCACTAATGAGTGTGCAGGGCTGCATTGTCATTCAAGGTGCCTTCCCCCCACCAAAGGGCTGAAAGTTTGGGTTATAAGATGGACTGCAGGGCAAGTGCACACTGTGGCTTGGAATGCCATACTCCTCCATTTCACTAGCCTTTCACATCAACAAGTAGGGATGGGAGAAAAATGAGATGCTGCAGTTCAGCAATGGCTGAGCCAATGCAGGAGATGCAAGAGATGCAGGTTCAATCCTTGGGGTCAGGAAGATCCCCTAGAGGAGGAAATGGCAACTCACTCCAGTATTCTTGCCTGGGAAATCCCATGGACAGAGGAGCCTGGCGGGCTACAGTCTATGGGGTCTCACAGAGTTGGACACAACTGAGTGACTGAGCACATGTGAGCTAGGTGTAGGAGGGAGAAATGTTTTAAGGATCAAAACTCCAGCCATTCTGACTGCCTCGATTTCCTATTTGAGTTATCAAAGGAATTAACCTGATGCACAATCGCAGTAAAAAGGCAAGTATATCTGTGTTGTCGGTGTCAGACATGAATCACTATTACAAAATTAATAAACAGGAAGCTAAATTAAACAGAGTTGGATGATCAGAAGAGGGTGCTCTCATGCCCTGTCATGATAGCAGAGCCCAACAGGAAGAATAAAGACTCTTCTTCCTTCCTGGCCAGTACTGGGTCACTGAAAAGGCTCGGGTTCTTGGTTTATTGTAGCCCTCCCAACTTTCTTTCCCTCTGTAAAGTATGCTGTTTCCCTTGCTGTGGGGGGATTTGCATACAGCTCTCCATCATTGTAGGCTCTGAATTGCAATTCTCTGTTGATCTGGAATGAACCCATCTTTGCTGGAGAAATAGTTGGCAGCCTGTTTGTTTCAGGCAAAAGTATCATTTAGAATTATCTTCATTACTTCCAACCTTCACTCATTTCTCTCTCTGTCCTCATGTTTACTAAATAAAAGATATTAAATAGATGTACAGTTTAGGATGGCAAGGAATTCATGACCCAGTGTCGCCCAGTATCCCATTAAAATTCTAATTTTAAAAAAGGAAAACCTCCTAACAATAATGAAACTTAACTAGAATAATTAAAAACTTTTCTATGCATGCAGAGACATTTATGCTAATTATGACCTACGGAAGATGCTTCTTCATTTATCCCAAAGACTAATGGGAAAATTATATTGGAAAATGGTTTAATAAAGAACCAAATGAAAATAATTTTTATTTCTAAAGGATATCTTCAAAAAGATACAAAAAGACATGGCCTCTAAGACATGGAAATGGAAAAGTATAAGCAAAAGAGAGATGAAGATGGAAAATGAAAAGGATATCTGTGCACATAAAAGCTAAAAATGGAGCAAAAAGGAAAAATTTGGTGAATTTTATTCCACACAAAAAGTTTAACTTCACAAACCAAGTGAAATACACATGACAAGTTGGGGAGATGATTGGCAGCATATATGATGAAAACCGATTAATAGCTTCTTTGTAAATAGCTCTAACAAGAAAAATGCCACGTGAGGGAAAAAAGGACAAATAATGATGTAAGAAATGCAATTTCTGCTAAACATAAAAGAATCAGTCTAATAATCAAAGAAATGCAAATTGCCATTCAGTGAGAAATTCTTTTTACATTTATTTAATCAAATGAAAAAGATGTTACAAGGCTGAGATGAAAGGGATCCTGTCATACAATGCTAGCTTGAAAAAAATTATTACAACTTTAGGAAAGGTAAGTTTGCTCTTTAAAGCACAAGTCATAAAATATTTCATAATTCTGAACCCTTAAACTTCAAGGGAATTTGTACTCAAGGAAATAATCAAATTCTCACCAATGTGTACATATTACGAGTTCAAGGTGGCAGTATTTCAAAGAGGAAAATATTTGAAAACCACCTATGCTTTTAATAATTAGAATTGGTTAAATAACTTTTGTACTTAATAATGAAAATTATTTTATGGCTGTTTAGAGTGGCATTTTTCGGGGGACTTCCCTGGCAGTCTGGTGGTTAAGAATCTGCCTTGCAATGCAGGGGATTTGAATTTGATCCCTGGTCAGGGAACTACAGAGAAAGCAATGGCACCCTACTCCACTACTCTTGCCTGGAAAATCCCATGGACCGAGGAGCCTGTTAGGCTGCAGTCCACAGGGTCTCGAAGAGTCAGACACGACTGAGTGACTTCACTTTCACTTTTCACTTTCATGCACTGGAGAAGGAAATGGCAACCCACTCCAGTGTTCTGGCCTGGAGAATCCCAGGGATGGGGGAGCCTGGTGGGCTGCTGTCCATTGGGTCGCAGAGTCGGACACGACTGAAGCGACTTAGCAGCAGCAGCAGCAGCAGGGAACTAAAGTTGCTTATGCCATGTGGTGTGGCAAAAAAAAAAAAAAAAGAAATTGTATTCTTGAATCACCTGATAAACATGTTCATCTTACAATGTTAATTAAGAAAAGCGGAAAAAAACTGATTAAAATTTTGTCAAAGGAATGTTATAAATATATTATGTCTATGAAAAGACGAAAAGCTGAAAGGAAATACATCAAAATGATATAATGGTTATGGTGTTTTGAAGAGGAAAATTACAGGTGTCTTTTTTTTTTTTTTACAGGTGTCTTTTTTATATTTTATAATATTTCTGAATTTTCTAAATTATCTGTAAGGAAACTGTGTCACTTTTATAATCAGAGAATATATTTGAAAAGTCATGGATTGATGATAAAAATATTCTTCACCCATATAAGCAGAAAAATCAGTAAACAATACAAATAAAACCATCTACTAGTATACTGTCCCACAGAAACATCTTTGTGTTCCCTTTGTTTTTCAAAGAGAACCCATAACAGCGTTCATACTTCATGGCATAGAGTTAGCAAGCTTAATGACCTAATTTTCTTTTTCTAGGACAACATGGCTGTGATCTTGGATGATCTTCAGAAAAGACATCTCCTGGTATTTCTCCTTTCTCCCCCAGATTGCTTCTGTCATTAGTTTCACCACCACACTTTTCACAGCAAATATAACAGGGCTACCTTTGTTTACGCAACTCTTCAAAAGCTCTGCCAAATTTAATAAGACAGCAAACACATATATCCAGAAACCATTTCAGAAAATTAAATGCAATTTTCAGTTTCACTACACACATTTGGTAAATTGGAGTCCAGGCAGTGCTTTGAACTCTGATGAAAGGAGTAATGGCTATTCTCAGCACTGTGCCTAATTTAAACTTTTGCATCACCTTAAAAGTTGTCTTAAACACTTTAGTCCACTAGATGGCAGACATGGAACGCTACCTGCAAGAAACTGAGTAACTTCTTAACAATAACCCTTAGGACAAGTAAGACCACAGAAGGTAAAATGAGGTTGAAAATGCGAACATGAGGGAGTATAAACAAGCAAAGGGGACATCTTTAATAATCACAGGTAATACTAATAATGTAAAATAAAAAATGATGACTCCTATCTGAACAGTACGTACTTTCAGTGTATAACTCAATCCTTTTCAAAGTTTGCTTTCTTTGATTAAGAAACATTAAAAAAAAAAAAAAAAAAAAACTTCCATGAAGAAAGAGAGGTAACTAACCAACCTTGAAAAAGTAATGCTGAAATGTCTTAGAATATGACAAGTCAATTAAAAATAAACAACTCTTGTATATCAATAGTTATATTAATACCATTATCTTTGTTCCTAATAGTAATGATCTATTCACATTTTCATTCAACACACATTGGTGATGTCTCTGGGTGGGCACTACGTGATCCAGATTTGCTTCCCTGGTGGCTCAGTGGTAAAGAACCCACTTGCAATGCAGGAGATGGGGGATTGATCCCTGGGTCAGGAAGATTTCCCTGGAGAAGGGAATGGCAGCCCAATATCCTTGCCTGGAAAATCCCATGGACAGAGGAGCTTGGTGGGCTACAGTCCATGGGATTGCAAAACAGACACAACTTAGCACTAAACAATAGCAACAACAATGACAAACTGGTGTGTTCCACAATCCTATTCCATAATGCCTGAGCTGTCACACCCTCAACTGAAGGCTGGCATTATGTGTCAGATGGCATGACACATTATGTTACCCAGAAAGTCGTAAGTGAGAGCTCATTCCTAAGCTCTTTGAAATTTCTCTCCCACCATCCCTCCACTGCAGTCTCCCTGAGTGACGCAACGGAGAACAGCTGGTCCCCGTGTGCCATTTCCTAATTCCCACCATTGCTGTATCTTCCTTCACCCAGCAGTGTTTAGAGGACGAACATACTCATTTGTTAAAAGTTCAGTTCTCACCATTACTATTTCATTCCTTTTTACAAATATTTCTTGGATTTCTGCTCTGCCCCAGGCACTCAATTTGGTTAAGATAAAAAGTTAGTCACTGTTATCCAGAGCCATAACCTGGCAAAAGGAGAAGCAGGGGGAGGTGGATAAGGGGGTGACCTGTAGCACATGGAGAGCACCCCATGTCATGATCTTAAAATCATAATCCGGGACCATAACCAGGGGGTGGGTGTGACCCGTAACCACAAAGCCCTCCGGCACAGGTGAAGAAGAGCAGTCAGACAGCAAATCGAGGTTAACCCCACTGCAAAATCCATGGCTGTAAGCTCTGGGGTATTTTACACATACTCTGAGAATGCAGTATGTTAACAGTATGTTATGCTTCTAGGATCACTCATTCTAATAAAAAATATGTCTTTTCATATGAAGCAATAATTATAAGATATATATAAGTACATATAATACCATTTAGAAAGCGCTTTCCAAATTTAAAAAAAATGATACAAATGAACTTATATACAAAACAGAAATAGACATAGAAAACAAATGTGATTTCCTGGTGGTGCAGTGGTAAGTGGTAAAGAATCAGCCTTCCAGTGCAGGAGACGTGGGTTCCATCCCTGGGTGGGGAAGATCCCCTGGAGGAGGAAATGGCAACCCACTCCAGTATTCTTGCCTGGAGAATCCCACGGACAGAGGAGCCTGGTGGGCTACAGTCCATGGGGTCTCAAAGTGTCAGACACGACTAAAGCGATTCAGCTCACACATATGCATGAGATGACCCTGGTTTTCTATCCAGACTGTGAGGAGAAGTTCTGGAAAGCTCCTATCACTGTGCTTGGTGACAATCAGGCCCCGGATCAGAGTCAACAATGACCATGCTTCGTCGGCTTCCTTATCTCGGCAGTCAGTACTTGCTGCTGCGGAAGTGCCTGCGTTGGCCAGCGCTCACGTCCACGTCTGCCTTGTGCCGATGACATGCCTGCACAGTGTGCCTCATGTCACAGGGAGGGCCTCAGTGAGCCATCCTCACCCATGAGCAGACCAGGCTCAGTGCAGCCTTGCCGTCTTCTCTGGCTTCTAAGTCATCTTCACCATGACGGCACACATTCATGGTAAGAAGAAATGGAAAGCAGGGAGGATAAACAATGACACAGATCCGCAATTCACGATGGTGGACTGGTCACGTGCCTTTTGTCTCTCCTCGCCTTTCAAGACTCCAACTTTAAATTCATGCTAATTGAATAATTCACCTTATTATTCCAAAGAAAATTACTCTGAATTTAAGTTAGGCCACTTCTAAAACTGTGGACAATTCTTCAACAGAAGGGAATACCAGACCACCTGACCTGCCTCCTGAGAAATCTGTATGCAGGTCAAGAAGCAACAGTTAGAACTGGACATGGAACAACAGACTAATTCCACATGGGGAAAGGAGTACATCAAGGCTGTATATTGTCACCCGGCTTATTTAACTTATATGCAGAGTGTATCATGCAAAATGCTGGACTGGATGAAGCACAAGCTGGAATCCAGATTGCTGGGAGAAATATCAGTAACCTCAGATATGGAGATGACAGTACCCTTATGGCAGAAAGTGAAGAAGAACTAAAGAGCTTCTTGATGAAAGTGAAAGAGGAGAGTGAAGAAGCTGGGTCTGCTCTTATCACTTCATGGCAAGTAGAGGGGGAAACAGTGGAAACAGTGTCAGACTTTATTTTTTTTGGCTCCAAAATCACTGCAGATGGTGACTGCAGCCATGAAATTAAAAGACACTTGCTCCTTGGAAGATAAGTTATGACCAACCTAGACAGCATATTAAAAAACAGACGTTACTTTGCCAACAAAGGTCCGTCTAGTCAAGGCTATGGTTTTTCCAGTGGTCATGTATGGATGTGAGAGTTGGACTATAAAGAAAGCTGAGCTCTGAAGAATTAATGCTTTTGAACTGTGGTGTTGGAGAAGACTCTTCAGAGTCCCTTAGACTGAAAGGAGATCAAACCAGTCAATCCTAAAGGGAATCAGTCCTGAATATTCATTGGAAGAACTGATGCTGAAGCTGAAACTCCAATACTTTGGCCACCTGATATGAAGAACTGACTCACTGGAAAAAACTCTGATGCTGAGAAAGATTGAAGGCAGGAGGAGAAGCAAATGACAGAGGATGAGATGGTTGGATGGCACCACTGACTTGATGGACATGAGTTTGAGCAAGCTCTGTGAGTTGGTGATGGACAGGGAAGCCTGGCATGGCTGCAGTTCATGGGGTCACAAAGAGTTGGACACGACTGAGCAACTCAACTGAACTGATTTCTGAACCCCAACAGGTGAGACAATGTCAGTGATTCCTTTTGGCTGCAATAAAAGCTGGAGGCAAAGTGGAGCCCTGCAAAGCCTTAAAATTAGTTTTTATTTTTAAAAAAAATCATTTATTTTGGTTGAAGGCGAGTTGCTTTACAATGTTGTATTGGTTTCTGCTATACATCAACATGAATCAGCCACAGGTATACATATGCTCCCTCCCTCCTGAAGCTCTCTCCCACCTTCCTTCCCATCCTGCAAGGCTGTAACATTGGGAAATACTTTTTTTTCAGAAGGGAGAGAACCTGCAGCAGAATGCCCATGCCTGTGGTCAGGCCATGGGCTGGCAGGTCACGGTCTCATGTGGCTTTCTATGCTTTTCCTCTTAGGACCATTACTCTTTTCAGTGCTGATTTGGGAATGAAATTAAGGTCCAGTTATTTCATGAATGCCATCGACAAACTCATCAGCAGCATTAAACCACCTGAGCACCCAAGGACAAAGACCTCTCCATGAGTCTCCGTCATTGGTTCTTATCTTTGCATGGAAATCACTAATTGCATCTGAATTGCTGATGTAAAAACTCAGTAGAAATCAACTAATGGCATTCATTTGCTGGGTCAAGAAAGTAGTGACTATCTTATGCTTCTATGAAATAGCATAATCCTTTTAGTCTGCCTGTTCCAGAATTCACCTAATATTTGTCTGTAATTCTTGTTAGTAAAACAGGGGGTTTTCATGAATACAGAAAGAGAACTACGGCGTCAGGCAAAGTAACATTTTCCTAAGTGTTGGACTGAATTTCAGGACGTAAGTTTTAAATTCTAACAAACAGACAATTAGAACAATCAAAATTTAGATAGATCTCAACTGCCTAAATAAAAAAAAATGCTACTGAATAACATATTACCAATAATGCAGAATAGGATAATACAAGCATTATATCTAGTCTATTACAAAATTTTGTTTAGTAGGTATCTTTTTACCTGACTATCCAGTCTTCATTTCAAAGGAAAGTATGTGTTTTCCTTGCCATCCAAACTGTCCTTCTACATTGTACAGCTATACACCTGAAAGTACCCTCTTCAAGAGTCTCTATGCATCATGTTTTAAAATCCACTGTAAATAAGTCTGTAAAATAAATCCTTATGTACTTGAACAGAGGTGCCAATACAAGTAGACGCTGAGATAATATCAAAGGATTGAAGTAACATGTTGAATTAAGAAGTCCGTAACAAACTAGGAGGGTGGGGTGGAGTGGGGTTGGGAGGGAGGTTCAAGAAGTAGGGGACATACGTATACCTATAGCTGATTCATGTGGATGTCTAGCAGAAACCAACACAATATTGTAAAGCAATTATCCTTAAAATAAAAATAAATTTAATTATAAAAAAATTTGATACAGAAAAATAAGACAAAGTTATTTTTTTTCTTCTTGAGCAGAGAGAAGCTCTTGTTAAAATGTATGGAGGAAAATTTTTACAATACTAGACTTTTAAACATTGTGAAGAGGAAATTTTTTTAAAGTGTTGCAAAAAAGCATTACAAAAATTAAAATGTAAGTGACAAATTGACTGAAAATATTTCCATTTTACATAAGAGAGATCAGAATCCAGAATATATATAAAGAATAAAAACTACCCTCGTAAAAAAGAACAAATAATATATACAGCAACTCTCACATAAGGGGAAAGTATAAATGTACATTTGCCCCTACCTTGCTAAAGTTCAGAGAATTAAAATTAGACATTAAATCTCAATAATACGTCATTTCTCACACAGCAAATTTTTTTTAAAATTTGATAGTACCAAGATTTGACAATTGTGTGAGGAAACAGCTGCATATGCCATTGGCTTTACAAATAGGCACAGCCACGGAGAAGGACAGTCTGTCTGAATTTGCCTTGTCATTCAGCCGCGAAGTCGTGCCTGTCTCTCTTGGGCCCCATGGACTGCAGCATGCCAGGTTCCTCTGTCCTCCACTGTCTTCCAGAGTTTGCTCAAATTCATGTCCATTGAGTTGGTAATACCATCTGACCATCTCATCCTCTGCTGCCCTCTTCTTTTGCCCTCAATCTTTCCCTGCATCAGGGTCTTTTCCAAAGAGTTGTCTCTTCGCATCAGGTGGCCAAAGGATTGGAGCTTCAGCATCAGTCCTTCCAATGAATATTCAGAATAATCTGAATCTGCCTAAGACTCAGTAAATCCCTCCTTTGAATCTATCCCCTGAAAAGATTTGCCTGTGCCCACAAGCAGAGGGATTCAAGGATAAGTGAAGAATTGCTTGTACAGCAAAACATTCAGTGAAACACTCTTTCTTCAGGTGCTTAATTGGTATTAAGCAAAAAAGGATTTCTCAATCAGTTATGTGGAGGAAGCTCTAAGTTAAAAGGATCAGACCTCGTTATTGTGGGACTTCTTAGTATGGCAGATACTTTACTCTACACCGAGTTTCTGGAGGCCTATAGCAGACAGCACTTCCCACAATTACTGAACCACTAAAACCTTCTTTCAGGGACACAAGGAACTAGTGGTTTAGGAAGTGAGCTGAGGAGATGCTGAGCTACTTGATGCTGCAAAGCAGTTTGGGGCCTCTCTCCACAGAAAGGTCAGTGGAATGGGAGGCTCTGAACTTAGTAGTCAGGCAGACTGAGCAATGAGTAGACAAGAAATAAGACACTGAAGACTTTTCTTCAGGAATGTCCAAAGCAGCAGCATTGGCGACAGAGGGCAGTGCAGGATTTAGGGTGGGTATGCTGTTTTGTTCTGTTTTGTTTGTGGGTTGTTTTGTTTCTCTTTTTGTTTGTAGTATGGAAGACACGTGTGTTGGTAGATAATGGGGAATAATCCCGTAGAGGGGCGGGAAGTCCGGATGGCACAGTGGGTAAAGAATCCTCCTGCAAAGCAGGATCAGCAGGAGACATGGGTTTGATCCCCGGGTTGGGAAGATACCCTGGAGAAAGAAATGGCACCCCACACCTGTATTCACGCCTGAAAACTCCCATGGACAGAGGAGCCTGGCAAGGCTACAGTCCATAGGGTCACAAAGAGTTCAACACGACTGAGCTACTAAGCATACTGGCACCGGCAGAGGGGCAGAATTTCAAGCTACAAATACACCAGAGGAGATGCACATTTCTGAGACAGGAAGGCATTCGCCTTGCCAGGATGCAGTGTCATTCTGGCAGTGAGTGGAAGGGTTTGGAATGTGGACCCACGTACATTGGTAAATTAAAGAGGGAAATGATAACCTGAATACAGATTAATGTACGATTTCCCACTTTTTTCAATAAAGTAGGAGGTAAGGCAATCTTCCGTGAGGGAAGGAAACACCAGTGTGCCAGGGTTAAGGTGAGAGAGGTCAGTTGAACACAGCACTCGCAGGCAGGTGCTGTGTTCAACTCTGGTTTTCTTTCATCTCTTTGGCTTGGTGCTGATATTTCTTTAGTTTCTTTTACAGAGAATGCAATACAATCAATAAAGACAGTGGAGAGGGGCAAGAGGAGGCAGTTGAAAGAAAGGGAAGGATATTTTCTTTCGGGAGAAGGTACAGCAAAGATTTTCCTTTTTTAAAGAGGAATAGTAAAAGTAGGAAAATAGTAAATAATAGTGAAAATAGTGAACAACAGAGGGTCTTGATGACCTCTGCATCAGAAGGCGGGTTAAACAACAAATAAGGATGCTGCTAGAATTTTCAAACATTGTTCTGAGATCCTAGTCATGCAGACCACTCAAGACCCGTTCTTAAGGAAAATAAAAGCTCTCGGTTCAGGATGCACGTTGTAAGCACCACAGCTCTCCACAAGAGGGGAGCATGTCCTCAGTTTTGAATGTCTTTGGAGTCCTTTCTCTTCTCGAGATTCTTTTTTTGCCTTTCACAGAGACGGAGGCTATACTCGACCTGTTTGTTGACTCTGGGAACATTGATGTGAACATAACACATTCCTCCCCCATGCAGGCACAGGTGAGATTTTATTGGACACATGCTCACCATTTGCAGGACACAGACCTGACACGCATGAAGAGCATGTTAAATGACAATGGGGACAGTGGTGAAGCTGTTTGAGATTATGTAATTTTATTCTTCATAAGCTGGCAGAATTTTTCTCTTTAGTAAGCACTGTCTTCCTTCAGAAAATCTACCTTCCTCTCTTCGGTGAGTATATATTCGCCAAAACCATAGAGCAACATATACTGCTTATGTAAAAACATGATGGATGCGAATACTGTTTTTCCAGCTTAAAAAATACGTGTATGATTTCTTTGAGAGCTTGCTTCCAATACAAATATTTTATTACAATGTTTTAATCTTCATTAAGTACTGAAGATGTGCTAGGTTCTATAATTCATACCAAAAATAAAGTGGAGGGTACTAATAATATAAGAACCAGGTTTCATTATTTTTAAATTTTAATTCATAAGAGGAACATTACAGTGTTGCAGTGGGCATGTTTCCCAAGTTGGTAGAAATTGTTCAGACCCCACAAAATTAATGTGATAAAAATAGCAAAGTCTTATTTACTCTATAGCCTACTTGGGCACTTTGCAATTTAAGTAATTATGATTTAATGAAACATCTAAGAACCTAGAAGTAAAACCCTCTGGTTTATTTTACCCTCTTTAACTTTGAAGCAGATTTGTTTTGTTGGGTTTTGTTTTTGCTTTAAATTCTCTGGAGCTTGGGTTGTTTTCCCAGAGTGAATTATTTACTAATATATATCGTCCTCAAAGTAGAATATCTCCCATCAAACAATTGGCATCCACTAAACACTAATAACCTAAGAATTCAGCTGTGCAGAAAAGCAATCTGGAGTGTCTGGGAATGGACTGCTTGTTTCACAGATAATCCCGCCTCTGCACCAAAGAAACGGGGGTGAGGAGCCACATTGTTCTTTTGATAACACATGGTAGAGCCCCTCCCCGTGGAGCCCCTCCCTGGCTGTCTCCTTTCCCTGCTCTGCTCCGGAATGAAGGTGGGACTGTAACTCAAAGTGTCTTGCTTTCTGCTCATTACGATTCTGTAAAGTCCTGGCCTTTAGGAAATGTGTCTCCATTTCCGTGGAGATGAAGCAGGAAGGTCAGACTGAGCTTTAATCAAAGGTATCTCTCATGCCAGGGTAGGAGGCTTCTCTCCCTTACACGTGTGCCTTTGATTCGGTTGCTTTTTTTTTTTTATTAAGATGCCGAAAACCATGTCAGGGGCCTGTCTGTCGTCACTTAATTCAGATGCCTAGGGAAGACACTGATGCTGTCGTTGACAATTTACTCTTGCAGTATTTCTCTGCTGAACTCAGAGGGATGCTGTCACTGGTGCATTATCAAAAATACATGAAGTTCTCGCCCCTTATTAAGAGATGTCAGTTGAGCTAACGTTTAAAATACAACCCTAGCAGTGAGCAGACCCCATCTCTTGCAGGAAACAGGCAGGTGCGCTGTGTTGCCAGGGGGACCATCTCCCCCTGGGGAGGGTGTATTGTGCTGTGGCCCCATTTACTTCAGAGATTTTCCTCTTCTCTCTGGACGCTCTGTCAATCCCTCTCCCTCCCACCCCCCACTGCCCCACCAGCATCCTCATTGCCACTGGTATATTTCTCTCTGTCCCCTATCCCCTCCCTATCTTCTTTGGCTGGGAGCGCCCTCGCTAACCTCCAACTCCTTTCTTTCATAGGAGAGGAAATCTCTTTTACTTTCCCAGTGTTGCCGATGCCATAATTCATTCTGCTTTAGGTAGGCATTTCTTTTTATTTCCTGAGGAACCCGAGTCATTAGATGTATTGCTAACTCAAGCAGTTCCTGGGCTGAGAAGGTGTCATCACACTACGTGGGGCAAGATCGGGGCTCCCTCTACTCCCAGACTTGACCTTTGGATCCCCCATCTGTTTTCCTTCTCAATTTTGAAGGCTCTCAAATTTCACTCAAGTTCAGGACTATATGTGCTATACACAAAATTTGGTTTCTGTTCCAGTTTGAAAAAAAATATGGATTTCCACTGTTGTGCTTCAGACATGTGAGGTGGTCATTAGGGGAGAGCCAAGCCTGGGCAAAACTGTCCACCCCACCCCCACTCCCCTTACCAGCCTCCCTTCCCCAGGCTCCTTTTCTTCCCCACTTTTCCTTCTGGCTGGCTATCTGCTGCTGGCTAACAGATCTTTAATACCAGCTTACATTGGGGCCATTTCCAGGGAGGTTTACAACAGAAAAATGAGAAGTATGAGAGACCTGCTATATGACCTTGGAAGGCTGCTTTCTCATGTTCTCAATAAAAATCTCTAAAGTGACTCCAAGGATGTTGTCTAGGATTAGGGACTTTCAAGAGGGCTAGGATAATCTCCATGTCCTCTCCCTTCACTGTAATAGCCTTTTCCTAATGAAGTGCTTGTCCTTTTGCTAATACACCTTGAACTATAGAATCTTCAAGAGATTAAGTAACAGTGCTTCAGGGAATAGAAAGAGCTATTCTTTTAATGCCACAAATATTTCCCTCCTTACTTTTGGTTGCAATTATCACCAGCTTTCCCTGCACAACATCCAGACATTCAAAACCATGTACTAGACCCAGAATATTACACTGACAAGCAGGAGCTAGTCAGTTATCAAGAGCTAGTTATCAAGAGTTATCAAGAGCTCTCTTTTTCATAGCCCACCTAACATCAACTGAATCAAATTCTTATCCACAGGTCTTACCCTCTCTACCCCATTACCAGCCACATTCTTTCTCTGTCTCTACATTCTTGTAATTGTTAGGACTCTTAGCTGAGGATGGCAAAATCAGACTAAGGGGAAAGAAAAGGAGTTTGTTGTTTAGATATGAAGGTATCCCATAGAAAGCAAGAAAGGGTCGACCAGCAGACCAGGATAAGGGTAGGGACTCAGATGAGCCTCAAGAGTGGAAGCAAGGCTATGGGATCACAGCAGGGCTCCCCAACTCTGCTGCTGTTCTCCCGAGTCATATTCCCTCCCCCGTCTCTGTCTGCCTCTCTGGAGCATGTCATTTCTCTCTCAACTGCTGCCATGATCTCTGCTCCTATGGCACGAAAACCACCAAACGGTCTGAGTTTTACACAGCATAGCTCCTGCTATGCTGCAAACACAGAATCACCTTTCTCAGGACAAATTTCAGAGTGCAGGATCATATTTAATGGGCCTGCGTAGCACCCTCACCTGGGGCCGCGCAAGGTGCAGAAGGTGTTCAGAAGGTGCACTCACATGTCAGCACCCATTGTCACCAGATGGCCAAGTAGAGGCCAAAAGCAGGAGGGGTGGCTGTAGTGACCTGAATAATGGCCCCCAAAGATACCTGGGTTCTAACCTCTGGAACCTGTGAGTGTTACCTATGTGGCCAAAGTGACTTTGCAGATGGACTAACTTAAGAATCTTTAGATGGGAAGGTTATCTAGGATTATCCAGTGAACCCTAAGTGGAATCACGAGTGTCCTTTCTGAAGCCAGGCAGAGGGAGATACAACTTTAAAGGAGATGGAAGCAGAGAGTGGAGTGATGTGCTTTGAAGATGGAGGAAGGGGCCACAAGCCAAGGAGTGGAGGCAGCCATTGGGGACTGGAAAAGGCAAGGAGATGAATGTCCTTCTAGATTCTCTGGAAGGTACACATTCATGCTGATGCCTTGATTTCAGCCCAGTGAAAACGATTCTGGATTTCTGGCTTCCAGAACCATAAGAGAATAAACCTGTTTTAAGCCAGCAACTTTGGGTGTTTTATTACAGCAACCATAGGAAACTAATATGCTGCTGCTGCTGCTGCTGCTGCAAGTCGCCTAAGTCGTGTCCGACTCTGTGCGACCCCGTAGACAGCAGCCCACCAGGCTTCTCTGTCCCTGGGATTCTCCAGGCAAGAATACTGGAGTGTGTTGCCATTTCCTTCTCCAATGCATGAAAGTGAAAAGTGAAAGTGAAGTTGCTCAGTCATGCCCGACTCTTAGTGACCCCATGGACTACAGCCCACAGCTCCTCCATACATGGGATTTTCCAGGCAAGAGTACTGGAGTGGATTACCATTGCCTTCTCCGAGGAAACTAATATAGAGGTTCTTAAAATACAAGGAAGGGAGGCAATGCCTAGGAAGGCGGTTTTTGGTGAGGCTCTGAGCTGTCAGTGCAAAAGATGCGTGCAGAAGACTGTTGTTAGGGCCTCAGGAGGGGGTATCACAGTGATAGTTGGATTCTGACTTCTGATTAGAGACTTCAGATACATGCAAAGAAAATGCATCATGATTGAACAATTAGATGCAAACCCTTTCTGGTTCAAGTGGGAAAGTTCAAAAGAAGTAGGATTGGATATAAATGGTCACATGGGGGAAGTTTCAAGAGAAAGCAAATAAAGGGGGAAAGGATCTGAAAAGAGAAGGAAAGAGACAGGAAAGGTCCAAGAAAGACAGAAAAAGAGAGAGAAAGAAAAAGGAAGAGAGAAAGTGTTAGTAGCTCAGTCATGTCCGACTCTTTGTGACCCTGTGGACTGCAGCCTGCCAGGCTCCTCTGTCCACAGGATTCTCCAGGCAAGAATTCTGGAGGGGTTGCCATTTCCTCTTCCAGAGGATCTTTCCAACTGAGGGATCAAACCCAGGTTTGATCCTGCATTGCCGGCAGATTCCTTATCATCTGAGCGACCAGAGAAGCCCATGGTAAGGTCCTAGAAAGAGCACTAAATAGGCAGTGAGGGCCCTGTTCCCAGTTCCCTGGTGCTAGTTCCAAAGTAGAGAGGGTTCTCTACCTTCATAGCCTTCGTCCAGGCAATTCTGAGGGGAGGGCTTGAAGGACCTGATCCTACACACCCACTCTAGCTCAAGGACACTGCTTGTGTGTCTGATGGTTCAAACTTGTGTCCGATGTTGGCCTGGATGTTGCCTTGTTAGCTCTTGGGGCTCCTGAAGTTTATATCACACACTTTGGGACATGGTAGCTATATCAACACAAAATCCTGTACAGCTAAAATGGAAAAACCCCAGCTGGCCATGCACAAAATCTCCAAGACTCCTTGGTAAGAAACAGAACAAGAAGAAACCAAAAGACATGACCCTTGTGTCAGCCCTGGAAAATAGCTTCACAGTGGACTAAGTGCTTATTGAGGCAAAATGTGAATATTCCTCAAGGAAATCTGGAGACAGTTCTGCAGAGCTGAAGGTAAAATACAAATCCATCAGCACCAGTAGAGGCAAGAACACATTCTCTGGTAACGGCAGAGTTTATGGGTCACGGGAAAGATGGCACTTTTCACAAAAAAATAAGGAAATTCCTGTATTTGGGGGAAATAAACTGAAGATAAACAAATGTGCCTGAAATCACATCAAAACTTGCTTTCTCCTAAAGTCCCAGTCTGTGTTCTTTTTGTCGACTAAAATCATAACAATCCTAACAGAAGTTATTAGTTATTTGAATCTGTATAATTTTAAAAATATAGCTATAAATTGTACTTTCAAAAGCTTCAAATCATCTGAAGCTAAAAGGAGGGGCTGTTAGAGGTATACTAGGTTATGTCATGCAAGTGAAGAAAAGTCTGATTAACCTACTCTCAGAAGAGCAGATAGGAATTCTCCAGGGATGTCTTGGATTTTTTTTTTTTCTGTATAAATCTGCCAATAACATATACAGACCACATAGTGCTTCTTACAAAATAGCACCCTAAAATTGCACGGCGATAACTACCAGCTCATGTCACAGCTGGGTTTCTATAGGTCATTGAATCATTCTATAAGGCCAGTATTGTCTGAATGGCAGGGCATATGATAGTATCCATTAATCCCTTGGATATCATCTCATTGCTGGCCCGTTTTTGCTGTGAGGTGGATTCAGTGATAATACGTTTACTATCAGTGCATATGACCTTCAGTAAACTCATAGACAATGTGCATGGGTGTGAAAGGAATACAAAGTCCAAATCCAGAGCATGTGTACCTCTTCTGATAGTTAAAAAAAAAAAATCCCCCATTTATTCACTGATGGCACGGGCCCAGTTTAGTTGATCTAATTACCAAGTGCCCAGAAAGCATCCTTGAGGCTTGGTAGTGGTTCAAAATTGGATGCCCCTGCTTGAAAAACTGGGTACTCAGCAATGATCCAAGGCAGGAAAGTCAGATCTAGTGAAGGGGAGTTCATGCAGTTGAGCCTATAGCAAGTTTGGTATCTATCTCTGCCACCATGCCTGCCTTATTCATAAACCCAATTATTAAACACACACTGACTAATAAAGGGAAATGACATCTATGAACCATCCTGCCCAGCTGATTACCACGAGTTTCTTCTATGAAGAAAGTCTTCTGAAAGGGATGTGTGAGATACAATTGTTTTCACGCTTTAAGGCCATCCTGAAAGACCCAACCACACTGCCCATTCCTTACCCTTCTTGTCATGAATAATCTAATCTTCCTCCTCCCCTGTGAGGGACAGACAATAACAATGGCCTAGAAATCAATATTGATCTTGATTTTAGGCCAAATTTCCTTTTAGGCAAAGTAGATAGCCAATTGGTATGCTTACTGCTCTGGCCACTCTGGAGAGTTTTAATTTCTGCCACTGTCTTTCAGGCCACTCCTGTCTGGAGCACTGCTGGCATACTACAGTCCATTCCAGTTCATGTCAGTGTTTCTTCAAGAATCAAGTGTGACAGTTTAATCTTTAGTCAAGTGGTCACAGGAAACCACCCATGAGACCATTCATAGCTATGGACTAAGAAATTCATGGGAATGTGAAAAATGGGAGTGTGTATGATCTGATTGTGTACATGACTTGTGCTTTCAGGATCCAATTTGATAATGGAATATTACTAGCCATGCTATGCTATGCTAAGTCACTTCAGTCGTGTCCGACTCTGTGAGACCCCATAGACGGCAGCCCACTAGGCTCCTCCGTCCCTGGGATTCTCCAGGCAAGAGTACTGGAGTGGGGTGCCATTGCCTTCTCCAGTTTTAAAGCTATATATATCAAATGGTATTAGTTGCTCATGAGTAGTTCAAACACTATACCTTGCTGCTGCTGCTAAGTTGCTTCAGTTGTGTCCGACTCTGTGCGACCCCACAGACGGCAGTCCATCAGGCTCCCCTGTCCCTGGGATCCTCCAGTCAAGAATATTGGAATGGGTTGCCATTTCCTTCTCCAATGCATGAAAGTGAAAAGTGAAAGTGAAGTCACTCAGTCCGGTCTGACTCCTAGAGACCCCATGGACTGCAGCCCATCAGGCTCCTCTGTCCATGGGATTTGCCAGGCAAGAGTACTGGAGTGGGCTGCCATTGCCTTCTCCATAGCTTTCTATGGGACAGGTATTCTATATTCACCAGAGTCCATTTGAAAACTGGAAGCTCATTCTAAAGGGGAGAGTCACCTGGGGAACCTCATTCTAAAGGGAAAAGTCAAGGGAAGAGGATACCTCTGCTTTCAGACTCTAGAGACCACCACTAGATTGTCCCATTAGGGCTCATCACAGACTCCATTGTGCAACTCCATCTGCAAACAATACCATTGCACTTGCTGGGTTACAAAGGCTGAGGGAAAAGTAGCATGAACTTTGCTACTGTTGTTTAATCACTAAGTTGTGCCTGACTCTTTTGTGACCCCATGGACTGTAGCTTGCCAGGTTCCTTTGTCCATGAGATTCCCCAGGCAAGAATACTGGAGTGGGTTGCCATTTCCTTCTCCAGGGGATCTTCCTGACCCAGGGATTGAACTCACATCTCCTGCTTTTCAGGCAGATTCTTTACCTCTGAGCCACCAGAGAAGCATGAACTTTTCTCTGAGAGAGTTAAATGTGTTTCTCTCATGCTGCAGATACTCAGGTACCTGGAGAGGATATATTCACAATGATTTCTCTCCTTTTTCTTGCCATGGTTCACTGTGGATAAAGTATATTTATCCTTGTCTCGCAGACTTTGGGTTTCCCCACCAAATGACTTAGTTTCAACAATGGAATGTACATGGACATGATGGTATTCCGGCTCCTAGAAGAGATTGTAAGGTGTGATGTCTGTTACCAATTGCTCTCTTGCATCCCTGCCCCGCACCAAGAGAACAGCCCAAGTAGATGGCCCTCGAATGAGCATGGCACGAGGTGCATTACCTGCAGCCTGGATTAGCATTCCCGTGGCAATGCATGATGCAAGTGAAGGAGACAGAAATGCTTAGTTTCGTAAACCACTGAGATTCTCAAGTTTATTTGTGACATGTGCTATGCTCAGATGCTCAGTCATGTCCAACTCTTTGCAAGCCCATGGACTGTAGCCCACCAGGCTCCTCTGTCAATAGAATTTCCCAAGCAAGAATACTGGAGTGGGTTGGCATTTCCTCCTCCAGAGGATTGAACCCTCATCTCTTACATCTTCTGCATTGGCAGATGGATTTTTTACCACTAGCACCACATGGGCTTCCCATTTGTGACGTAGTAAAACTAAATGAAAGCAGACTAAGATGCCAAGTAAACAGGTCAAAAACAATGTACAACATACTTCTTTTGAATACGAAACAAACTGTCATCAAAATCTGAAAAGGACAATCATCCCATGCGTTGTGTTTCCTTCTCCATGTCAGAATAAAGGGATAAACTTGTATTTTAGAATGTTATGTGGCAGCCTGGATGAGAGGGGAGTCCGGGGTAAAATAGATACATGTATTTGTATGGCTGAGTCCCTTTGCTGTTTACCTGAAACTCTCACAACATCGCTAATCAGCTATGGTTTATTCACTAAGCCGTGTCCGACTCTTGCGCCAGGCTCCTCTGTCCATAGGATTCTCCAGGCAAGAATACTGGAGTGGCTCCAATATAAAATAAAAAGTTTGAAAAACATATTTTAGGTTGGAAATAATATCCCAACATATTCTAAAGTATCAATGCCATAGATATGTCATAGTATTAACTCTCAGAACTTTTGCATGTACTATCTCCTACTCCTTGAACCAAAACATCTGGGGTGTTTTCCTTTTCCTGCTTCCTCAGACTCATCAGAGAAGGCAATGGCACTCCACTCCAGTACTCTTGCCTGGAGAATCCCAGGGACAGGGGAGCCTGGTGGGTTGCCGTCTATGGGGTCGCACAGAGTCGGACATGACTGAAGCGACTTAGCAGCAGCAGCAGACTCATCACCTTGACATCATTGATGTAATGAACACAGATAGTACCCACTCTTGATGGCCTGCTGGGATCCCCTTGTCCAGGCAGGCCTATCAGTCTCCCAGTGCTTTGAGTGTTACCTGCTAATGACCTTCAGCTGCCAACTTTTGCCCAACAGTTACAGGCAGGAAGATACTTTCTGAGTAGGTTTCTTAATGGCTGAATGTAGGTGTACAGGCTGCTAGTTTTCCAAACTGAAATATGCAAGGTACCTGAACATACACACAATCCAGTGACCAATTCCAAATACCTTCTCGTGTTCATCTCCTGAGAGTCTGCTGCCTGCAATCTCTCTCCTGGACAATGACTGTGTTGGTTGAGGTTATTAGCATTGTTATCACCAGAAATGGACTCTGGCTAGCTTAATTTAAAAACCTTATTAGGGAGGAGTATAGCGGGGGCTCACAAATTAAAATAAGAATTGAGCAAGGGTGATTGGAGAGGTGAAGAAACTACAGACTCTCCAGGGACATTCGCAGCAGAGATTAAAGACCCTGTCTCTTTGGCGGTGGTTCTCAAGTTCATCTGCATATTCCAGTCATGTGGGAATTATATAATCCTAGTGCTGATACTCAGTCCACACCCAAAACAAACTGAAATCAAAATCTTTTGGAATGGGACCCAGGCATCAGTATCTTTTATAACCCAAGAGTTGATTCCAGTCGGCAGCCATGGTTCAAACTTCAGCTGCATCAAAATTACCTGGAAGGCTTATTAAAACACAGACTGCCAGGCTCCAGTCCCAGAATTTCTGACCTACATAAAATCCATTAGAAATGATTTGTATTTACAACAAATTCCCAGGTGATGCTGAACTTGGGTCTATGGTGAGCCTGAGATTCTATATTCTTAACAAGTCCTCATGTGATCTGAGGCTGCAGATCCTCAAACCATATTTAGGGTAGCAAAGATCTAGAGCAGGGGTTCCAAAACATCTTTTTTCAATTTTTAATTTGTGAGCCACCTGCTTGGTCTTCCCTAATCAGGTTTTAAATTATGCTAGCCAGAGTCCATTTCTATTGGTAACAAGACTAATAACCTCAACCAATGCAGTCACTGTACAAAAGAGTGATTTAGCAAATATCAAAGGCATTGCAAACCTTGTGAAAACACCTATTCTTGGACTCCAACACCAGATTTTCATTTTTTAGTTCTGAGGTGAGGCCCGATATTTTCTAAGTTGTTCTCAGATGACACTGTTCCCACCAGTCCACAGACCACACTTTTTATAGCGCTGATCTCGAGGTGGTTCTGACCATGGTGACTGTCCCCTGCCTCCCCAACAAAAGGGCATTTGGCAAGATCTGATTACAGTTTTGATGGTGGCACTGCAGCAGATGGGGAGAAGCTGGGAGGAGAAGGAACGCTATTGGTGTCCAGTGGGTAAAGGCCAGGGATGTAGCTAAGCATCACACGATGCATAGAAAATAAACAGCCTCCCTCGCTACTTTTTCTGATTTTGTAATTCCAGTGAGAAAGAAGAATATTTTCCCAGGTTGGGTCAGGTGCCCAGCTGTGTGGATCAGTCAACTATGCCAGGGTGGCAAGGCCTTTGTACACATGAAAGGGGAGAGCCAGTCCTCAGAGCAAATCAATAGAAGGCAGACAGTGAGCTCTTCTGAAAGTCAAGAGAAGTGGGGAAAGGTGTAACTTTAGCCAAGACAATTGTGCTCACTAGAGCAGGGTGGTGGTGGGTAATAGGCATCTCTGAGGAGTGACAAATGACTAAATCTTTGCATACACAGCAGTTGCTGGAGCTGCTTCTGTAATCGGAACAGCTGGGAACCTCATTTCAGGCTCTTGAAGCCCAGGGCAGCCGCAGACAGACAGCTCCCTGTGTTTCCTCGCTTCCCATGTGTCCCCTCTCTCAGGTAGCTTGAGCCTATTTCTTTTCCTTTCAAACTGAAGTATACACATGCAGGCAGGCTCACACATGTGAATGTGCATGCATAGTGCTCAATGTTGATTCAGTTTGAATTTTCAGTCTGTCCCCCACAAGAACTGGTGAAACACACAACCAGCTGGCGATAAAATAACTCAGCCCTAGTCTTTACTGGATCACCACTCACTCTGGTTGATCAATCCTGTTTCAGGTACTTTTTTGTTCTACCTAAGTCTACCTTGGAATTGTTATTGACACTGGTTCATATAGGAGTGTGGCTTCCCTGGTGGCTCAGAGGTTAAAGCATCTGCCTACAATGTGGGAGGCCTGGGTTTGATCCTTGGGTTGGGAAGATCCCCTGGAGAAGGAAATGGCAACCCGCTCCAGTACTCTTGCCTGGAGAATCCCATGGAGGGAAGAGCCTGGTAGGCTACAGTCCACGGGGTCACAAAGAGTCGGACACAACTTAGCTACTTCACTTCTTCACTTCATATAGGAGTAGTAATAGCTAACTTCCACTAATATTCATTCAGGCTCTATGTTCAGATATATAAATATATATACATATGTTACACACACATATATATGCACATATACACATATACACGTTTAATTTTAATCCTCACAACATTCTTATGAGGTAGGATTATTATCAATGGAGAAAATTAGTTTTAGAGATCTTAGATGCTAGTCCAATGTTATGCATTTCTCAAGTATGTAGTAGAACAGGAATACAAACCCAGGTCTGTCAGTCACCAAAATCTTTTGTTTAACCATGGTCTTCTCCTGTCCTCCCCTATTCTGGACTTTCTCCTACTTCCCAATCCCAAGCATGAGCCAAAATATATCCCAATATCCTCAGGCGCTAAAACAGTTGAATGAGATCTTACAGAATTGTCATGGAAAACCAATTTAAATACAAAATGCTAATCAAAGTAGAACACACAGTACTCAAAGCTTAATGAAGACAATTTGAAAACATAGCTGAGGTACATATCACCAGTTAGAATGTCCATGTCACTCAAGAAAGTACAGAGCACACAAATGATTTCAGTGTGAGTGTTAGACGCTCAGTTGTATCAGACTGTCTGTGATCCCATGGATTGCAACCCCATGGCTCTTCTATCTATGGGGTTCTCCAGGCAGAATACTGGAGTGGGTAGCCATTTCCTTTTCCAGGGAATCTTCTCAACCCAGGGATCAAACCCAGGTCTCCTGCATTGCAGGCGGATTCTTTACTGTCTGAGCCACTCGGGAAGCCCAAAATGATTTCAGACCAGATGGCAAAGTAAACTTAGAATGAGAGAGGCCTCACTGAAGCCATTATCTCAACAGATACACTGCGTATGAGGCTGTAATGGCAGCCATCTCCCTGCAGATCACCCAGCAACATGCTGTCAGATCAGCTGAGCTGGAATGAACCCTGGGTATTAAAGAAAGTACCAAGGATTCCCCAATGCTTTGTGAATTTCAGACGCGGCGTTTCACTGGCTTTTACCACAGAGGGTAAATGAGTGGAGTGTGCCTGTGCCATGCCAGCTCCTCAGAAGGTTGTGTCTCATTTAGATCATCAAAGCCACTGGCCAGACATTCTTCATCCCCTGTGCTTTGTGGAATGCCAAGCATTCTGCAGATGGTCCTCCAAGTGCTAAATAATAATAGTGTCTAGCTTTCATGGGCTATCTGAGGTAGTCATTCTTCATACTCATTCTATTAACTGCCTCTGTCTCTGCTGTTGGTGAGAAACACTGTTATGAGTGACAAGATGGACACCTAGTTAAAAGACATCTTCAGAAATAGAACTCCTTGCTCCCAATCATTTCAAATTTTTACAGCATTTGACTGAAGTAAAGCACACACACACACAAAAATTTAGTGACTTGTCCTTTGTGCTAGTTGCAAAATTTATAGTCACCCTCCCACCTGTATCTTCTCTGAGATCCTATCTGCCTTTGAGGGCTAACACAACATAATTCTACTCCACTATATAATGTAATGGTGAAAAGGAATTTTCTGCTTGGAACAGACCATCTCATTTCAATATGCTGTGACATCTTTTGGAAACCAATATCCTCTATAATGGGGAATGGCTGCAGATCAAGGGCAATCATTTCTCTGATTTATGAGCAGTGCAAGCAGATGGTTTTTTGAATATCTGGCCTTTTCCCAAAAACCTCATGCAAGCTAAGCTGTTGTATCTTATTGAGTGAAAAGCTTTTGCTTCCAGGTAAAGGGCTGGGATGACTCAGAATCTGACTTTGTACTTGAAAACAGAAACAGAAGATGGTGTTCAAGAAAGCCAATGAACTTTTTTTTTTTCCCCTACAGCTAGCAGCAATCATAACTACAGACCAAGCTGTGTCAGCCTTAAAAAAAAGAGAGAGAGAGCCAAATAACTGGTCTGGAAGGTGAAGATGTCTCATTTTGCTATGGTTATTAGATTATCAATTTTCTCCCCTCAAGACCTGTGTGATTCACAGGGAACACTATTAGTCTGGCAAGAATTAATTACAGCCCTGACAAAGGTGACTTTCCAAACAAAAGCAAAAAGGCAAACTAGTCTCCATGTGAAGTACCTGTGAAGGTAGGTTTGGCTAGGATTCTAAACAGGATCGTGGGAAATTCTATTAAAGAGCTCTTTTAAGTGCTCTTTTAAGTGAAAAACCAAGTAGGTGGGACTTGATCCTGAGCTATGACCAAAAAGGTGCAATTATCAGCATTATTTCAATATTTCAAAAAATTAAGGCTTTCATTTCAATTTGATTGACCCCCTCACAGGTCAAAAAAAGTGACAATTTTTTGAGGACTAGGGGTTGACAGTGATAAAGATTGATTTCATCTCGGCATCAGAAGACTTGGGGATGTTGTACACATAAGTGAAGGAAGCCAGTCTGAGTGACTTGAAACAAAGGGAACCACGAAAGTGACTCTCTCTACAGTCAATATATTCAACGATGTGTCATTAATTTGAGATCCTACTTGTTTCTCTTTCTTTCTGGAGAATTAATGTTGGGAAAGTGTTTGAAGCAATCAAATGAGTCTTTAATGATCCTGCACTCTTTCCCGTAGCAATGAAACCCCTCCCTTCTCCTCAGTTACTTAGCCCTCAGCAGTGCAACAACCTTCTATTTCAAACTGTGCATTCAGGAAACATTTTTGCTGTAAGAAACCTCAAAGTAAGCCTCAAGCACTTCTGTTATTGCATGGGTTTTATTTTCGGGTTGAAATGGAAGTCTTCAGCACCTGTTCAAAGGATTTCGAGGGTAAGCAGTAGAGAGGGAAGGATGGCTTTTGCCTCTTGCAGTGCACTACACTGCCACGATGTCCCTCTTCCCAGAGGCAAGTCTCCTGTCTGTGACAGATTTTTATGCCCCAACAGGCACCAAACATCCCAGAAATGAACACTGAGGCCTCTGGTGCACTCCACCTGTGTGTCTAAGACCATACTTGGCTCAGCTTGTCTTTTTGCCATGAGGACAGACATCAGGAAAATCTTATATTTTTCAGTTCTGTTAATTGTCTTTATTCCACAAACTCTGTTTTTATTCATTCACTTATGTAATCACTCATTCACATAGCAATTTAACAAACATTTATCAGTGGCCTGAACTTGGTTCAGGATGTTGGTGGGCTCCCAGCCCCAAACAGAAAAGAAGAGGTCCATGTCCTCATGAGGCTTATATAAACTTAGGTATCTGGTTAACTTCATGTTATTTGGTTTTAGCTTTAATAGTTTAAGCAATTTTTTCTTGTTTAATAATGAAAAATTTTAAACTATGAATTTGCCTTTGAATACAGCTTTGAGAGTATGCAATTAATATTATTTAATGTCATCCTGGCTATTATTTTTGCTAACAACTGATTTGAGCTTTTCTTTAACTTAGTTTACAGGAGGATAGCTTGCAATGATGCTTGTTTAATCTCAAACCGGGATATTTTGCTTCCTTATTATTAATATCTGGTTTATTTTGCATTAAGGCCAGAGAATATATGCATTATAATTCCATTTCTAGAACTTACTATGATTTCTTTGTGGACTAGTAGTTCTGACTTTTATAAATGTTTTATTGTGAGTTGACAAAAATATATATTCTGTTTATAAAAAGTTAGAAATATGACAATGAAATGTTATATTTTATTTAGATGCTATTATATTATTTTATATACTTCATAGTATACCTATATTATAAATATACATGCCATTATATGATACTACTAGATACTATTATTGTTTCATAAAACAATATACTACTAATAATATACTAATATATTTTTATAATAAGAATATACTTTTTCATGTTTGACTTTTTGATCTGTTAAAAACTGAAAGAGGTGTGTCTAAAATCTCCTGATATTTTTACCTTGCTTTACATATTTTGATGGTATTTTATTCACTACATAAAAATTAATTACTATTAAATCTATGCAAGAACTTCCTGGTCACTTTTAGGAGGTTTTGCTTTCAGTTCTATTTTCTTTGATATTAATATTGCTCTTTGTGCTTTTTATGTGTTATGAAATGGTCCTTCCTTGTGTATCTCTTAGATAGCATTAGGTTAAATTTTTAGATTTTATTTTGTTCTTTTTGTTTTATACAGGCTTGTTAATGATACCTGAACAACTCCATTTTATTTAAAACATTAACCCACTTAAATGTATCATAATTCATTTATTTGGTCTTGTTCTGTTCCCTTTTGCAATATGTTTTATGCTTACCACTTGGTAGGCATACTCTTGCATGCCAACTCTTTTTTTACCCTGTTTTTTGCTATGTTGATCACACTTTTTGTTTTGCTTTTACAAAACCAAAGTAGATTGATTTGGGCTTTCCAAAGGTATCTCTTTCTGGTTGTCTATTGATGTCTACTTGCTCCAGCACCATTTGTTGAAAAAGCTGCTTTTCTTCCATTGGATTACATCTTTGTCAAAAATCAATTGGGCATTTCTGTGTGGGTCCGTTTCTCAGTTCTCTATTCTGTTCGTTGATTCATGTGTCTGTCCTTCTGCCAATAACACACAGTCTTAATACTGTAGAAATTGGGTAGTTTCTCCAATTGATTGATTTCTCCCAATTTATCATTTTTCAAATTGTTGTAGCTATTCTAGTTCCTTTCATGTAACCATTTAAACATTAGAATAACCTTGTGTGTATCAACAACAACAAAAATTCTAGGTTTATCTTTGAGCAATCTTTTTCAACAGGAAAAATGTGGAATATATTTTCTAAAGCTTATAACAAACATATCAATATATGCTAAACAAAAATTCTCTCTTTACACATGAATGATACCATAACTAAATAGGAAATTCCTGGTTAGAGCTCAAATTCTTCCTACTCCAAAATTCTATCAACATTGCTCCACTGGTATCTAATGTTCACTGTTATGCTGGAAAAGATCAAAACCAGTCATATCTCTCCATTTTTTTCTCTCTGGATGTGCAGAAGACACTTTACTGACTACTGAAATTCAAAAATTTCACCAGGATATGTTTAGGTGTTGTTTTCCTTCTGCCCAATTTGCCTTATGTGCTGTTTCAGGATATTCTTCATCTCAGAAAGTTTTTACACTGTTATTTCCTGATGTTTGCTGGGTTCAGTTTTTTCTCTTTTCTTGGAAGACCAGTATTATGTAGGTTGAACACGTGCCTTTCACACCTGTGCTCTTCATTCTTGTTAATTCCCTCTCTTTGTTCTTATCCTCTGAATCCTGGGAGAATTTTTAAAAGCTGTCTTCCAAGTCACTGGTTACTTCTCTGAAAGATAATTCTTATCTGTACTGCTTCTAACATACACTTTAAATTTTCTCATTATATTTTTAATTTCTTTACAATTCAAACTTTTCTTGTCAGTTTCCTTTATACTTACAACTGTGTGGAAATCCCTTTTCCATATTTAAAAATATAAACTTTCTTCTCTCATTTAAGAGAATCTGTATCTTTTTAAAGTTAATTGAGTGCATAATAAAGATGGGATTGTGTCCCCTCTAGTAAATCTTTAGTTGAATAAATAATATGTGAACAGGAAAAACAATCAAACATTACAAAATGTATGTAATTAAGAGGTAGTCTCCAGTCTCCATCTGGTAGTACTCCAGTACTTTGGCCACCTCATGTGAAGAGTTGATTCATTGGAAAAGACTGATGCTGGGAGGGATTGGGGGCAGGAGGAGAAGGGGACGACAGAGGATGAGATGGCTGGATGGCATCACTAACTCGATGGAATGAGTTTGAGTGAACTCTGGGAGTTGGTGATAGACAGGGAGGCCTGGCATGCTGCAATTCATGGGGTCGCAAAGAGTTGGACGTAACTGAGCGACTGAACTGAACTGAACTGAACTCCATCTTATCCCAAATATCTATCCCTTTCCTATAATCAAATATTGCTAATAATTTCTCATTTCCTTCTGGAAATGTTTTATGCATATACAAGCATTTAGATGTATATGTTTTTAATATAGATGACTTTCTGTAAGCCTTGCTTTTTTTCACTCAACATATTTTGAAGATCATTTCATATTAGCATATAATATTTTACTTCATTCCACTAACAATGCTGTTTTCAAAGTAGTGCACAAATAACAAATATCTTTCTACATGTTTATAAACACATCTTTAAATGTATCACAGAATGGTTATCACATTCATTCACTGAAGGAACACTGTTCATGAAGTAGTGAGCAAGTAGCACTGACTGAGTCCACCATAATTCATTCATGATGGACATTTAAGTTGTCATAAGTATTTAACCATGGAAAATGTGGTCTTTTTTTAAAGCTTGGTTTTCCTTTGATTCTTGAATTGTGGGGTTGTTTCTTTGGAGGGGATGGTAAATATTTGTTCTTTCTCTTTTTTTTCCTTTTTTCTTGTTTGTACATCATTGAATAATAACAGATACATCCAAACTTGATGCTTACCCAGAAACAAGGTGGCTTAATTCTCCTTCTTTCCTCTCACCTCATTCCACTTTTCATAGTGTCCTCCTTCCAAACATAAAATGGAGATTCCCATTTATTTTATAGACCCACTTAAGAGAGTCTGAAGGAATAACACCAATATGTTAATATTTATCTATGGGTGGTTGAGTTATAGGAGATTTTCACTTTCATTTTTATGCCTTTTATATTGCTTAAATTCTTTACATTGGAAAAATATCAATATTACAAGAAGAAAAAATAATGCCATGAAAATTTAAAATATACCATTCCCAGTTCAACAGCCCACAATATGGGAATAGGGACCACTGAATGTGAAAGTTGGCCCATAAGAGGGATTTCATCTCTATGCCATTTTTCAAAGTGTATCAAAGCCAGTAATACACTGGCAAGCTTTCTGTTGGTTTTGGCCCTTGTAGCAGGAATTATGGAGTCTCTTCAACGCCAACCCAAAAGATGTTTCCCCTTCTTTACTGCTAACAAAATCTCAATTTTGCTTAGACAGAAAATGAAGAAAAGGATTAAATAGACGAGAGTTCAATGAAATGATTACTTAGAGTGGTTTGAGCAGGTTCCAAGGATCAGCGACAGTAGAGAGGTAAAACCTACTTTAGGCCTGAAGGAAAAGAGGGACAAGAGGTTATTGAACCCAAGGGAAAGCTATAGTTGCAGGAGAATATCTTCTAGAAGGAGCTGTGGCCTTTGGAATAAAGAGAATGGTGTTACCAAAACCCAAAGAGAGCTGGAGCCACAGAAGCTGGACTACTTACCCAAGAGGAGTTGTGCCAGTGGCAGCCCAAATAGGGAGGAAGCTGGGGAGAATAATACCTCACCATTATTTTTTTTTTAACCTCCTAACTTCAGATTTCCTCTCAAGTCTCCTGGTACCAAGACTCAATGAGAAGCCAGATAGCAAAAGAGATTAGGTTATAGATATCAGCCCTTGAGGTAGGTAGCAACTTAAGAAAAGCAGAGAAATATACATATTTTACATCCTGTATTGCATTCCCTTGGCCCACCATTTTGTCCTGGCCATTGCTAGGTCACCCAGCTGCAGCAATAGCCCCTGGACTCAGTTTCATAGTATGTCTCTTGTTTCTCCAGAATCCTTTACCTTCATTGTCTGAGACCCCTACACAAGACTAGCCTGCTTACCCATTCTGCAGCGTATTCACGCTATACATGTAAGGAGGTTAGTGGTCTCTGGGGCAACTGTTGGATTGGGTTTGGAAACCAATAGAAAAACATAATTTTTTTCATGTCTTGAGCAGACAATTCTGAGATGAAAAAAGATTCACAGAACAGACACAGTTCTTCAAAGGTTCTCAGACTGAGCCCTAGGTACCCATAACAGTAACCAGCATTCAACAACTCAACTCTTGAATTAACTTTACCTCCTTCTCTGTTTTACTACTCCCAGTCCCTTGACTCCTATTGCCTGATATTATTTCCCCAAATGACTACCTTCATGTATCCCTTTCTCAAATTCTGCTCTAGGGAACCTAAGATAAAATAGACAGAAAAGGGTAGTTTTGGAGGGGCGGGTGTCCACTCTTTTCCCAAGTGATGCAGGGGTAAGTAACCCTATTCCAAAATGCAGGTATAGATTCTGATTAGCCCACAGTGATAGTTTGGAAAAGGGTGTGTGATTAGTTTGAGCTAATAATGAAAGAAATAAGTTGCTCTAGTTTTATAATGTAAGTGCAAACTGCAGCACAGGGTCAGTTCTAAACAGGCAGTCTAAAATATGACACTACTGAAAAACACATAATGTCTCCATCGGGTTCAAAACACTTTCAAGGGTTTAGGTAAAAAATCAATAATCCAACAGTTTCTGGTGCCACAGTCATAGACAAGAGTTGGGACTTTACAGGAGAGATGAGGGTTGCTTGTGGTTTCCACAAATGTCTATCCAGAGTACAAGGGATGGGAAAGAATGAGGCTTAACTCTTTATCAAATATGTGGTTTGATTTTCCCGTAGTTTTGAGGATGTACGCACTCTGCTCTGATTCCACAAGAAAAGTTAATAGTGTAAACCACAGTTTGGCATACTTTTTTTTAAGAAAGGGTCAGATAATAGGTATTTTAAGCCTTATAAGCCATGCAGTCTTTTAAAAAGGAGACACAGAACGAGCTTACATAAATGGACATGGCCATGCTCCAGTGAAACTTTGTTTACAAAAGTAGGCGGTGTCCTCAATTGGCTTCTAGGTTTTAGTTTGCTGACACTGGTATAAACCAAGCAGCCCTTTGTTGTCACCTCACAAAGAACCCAATTAATAGTGCACCTCAGTGAATACTTTCCTCAAAATGTGAACGATTTCATCAGTAAATTTAAAAAATTAGACTATCCAGCAGCTTTCGTCCAAAAAATTTCATTTTCTCTTAAGAATATTTGCCTTCTACTGATGCTATTTGCAGAAAAAAAAAATCAAATCAGCAGAATGATGTCTAATTGATCAACTCAATTAGAGTTGTCAATTGCCTAATTGATCAACTTATTTTTCAACTCAAAACAGTTGAAAATATCTCCCAGAATATCTCATTCTGAAACTTTTAGTCCTCCAAAAAATAAAACTGAAAGTACAAGATCTGAGAACCTATCATAAAAGTCCATTAATGTAAAAACCACTAAGTAGAACTAAAGAAAAATACATTTGTTCAAAAGCAATCACATAACTAAACCAAAAAGTAGTCTCCTGGAGATAACCTCATGTTAAAAGAGTTTCATGTTTTCTTGAGAGCCTTTCATGCTGAAAATTCTAAAAGCCCACTGGCTGCACACAGTGGCAGAATGCAACAGTGATTTCACAACCCCAGGCAAAATTATATAACGAAGTAAGGATATGACGGAGTCTGTTTCTTATCCAGTAGTAAATAATCTGCAATTGCACAAATTAAAATTTGGTGCAGCCCCAGATGCTAATTGCAATACCAGGCAGAGTGTACTCAAGGTTTAATTTGCATCAAATAGAGAAGAGCCTTCCAGTACCAGGCATTGAACCCCGTGTTGGAATGCTGTAGCTTTTTCTAAAGCAAAATAACACACTCCCAACATCATTGTTCAGCTGCACCATAGACATCTCTGTGGGAGTTTTCTAACATATTACTGACAAGAGTTGGCCCTATTTAATCTATAATCATGAATGCCATCAGTGCCTATGGTTAGAGGACCATAAAGCCAAAGAATAGCATACACTCGGGTCTTGTTCAGACTAAATTGCTACAGAATAAGGGCCAAATAACATAGTAACTGTGACTGCATCATTAGATAGACCTCTCAAAATAGTTATTTCTTTGTCCTGAGTATTTAATGGAAAAATTAGCAATTCCTTTGCAGTTAAGAATTTATTTATTTTTTCTGATAAGCAAATGTTTAACTTTCCCACCAAACAATGATTTTTCTTTACTTGTCAACGCGCACATTTTCTATCAAGGAGCACAGAATTTTATTTGGTATCTTCTCTAGATATTCCGTAAACCGGATTGATTTATCAAGTGTAGATTTTGATGTTGAGCAACTTACAGCTACATAGCATAATTTAGTCAAATTCAAACAGATTCATTAAAATCATCAAAATCACTAAGCAAGCACTGGGATCTTATAGCAACATGTGTATTCAGGTATGAGTGTGAGGGGCAGGACTTCTACTCACTCCTATTTTATCACAAAAGACCTCCTGAGAGAGAGTATTGTAGAAAACACAGAAGTTCAAGTCCAGAACTTGGTGAGCTGGGAGATAGATCAAGCATGAAAGATGAATATAGAGAAAAAAAATCTATTTAGAACATGTATATGCCACTTAGATGAATGGGAACTAGAGTAAGTTTGCTTAAACAGAGCGTAGGAGAACTAGTCTGATTATGAAAAGTTAAGATGAATGGGAACTAGAGTAAGTTTGCTTAAACAGAGCGTAGGAGAACTAGTCTGATTATGAAAAGTTACAATGGTCCCTAAAGAGACCCTATTGGGGTCACATGAAGGTTGTGTTTAAGTAATGGATGAGACACTTCCATTAAGTAATGGAAGTCAAAAGAAATACATCATACTTGCCGTTCATAAGGCTTTGCAAAGGATATCAAGTACATTGATTACATCCTGATAACAAGTCTGAGGTAGATGTACTATCCCCAGTTTCCTCACAAGGAAGTAAAGGAAACAGGTGGTGCTGGTGGTAAAGAATCCACCTGCCAATAGAGGAAACTCAAGAGGTGCGGGTTGAGTTCCTGGGTTGGGAAGATCCCTTGGAGAAGAAAATGACAACCTACTCCAGTACTCTTGCCTGGAAAATCCCATGGGCAGAGGAGCCTGGTGGGCTACAGTCCATGGAGCCCCAAAGAGTTGGACACGACTGAGCACACGCACATTAAGACTATTTAGCTGGTAAATGGTAGAATAAAACAATGAACAGACAAAAATCCTCTTTTCATTGTATAGAAGTGTTATTTCCATTCTACCACAGCACCCTTTGTATGAAGGACAGAGAAGCCACATGTCACAGTACATGCACTCCTGGACTAAAGGATGCAATAAGTTCCAAAGTGAATGATGCAGTAAGTTCCAAAGTGAGCTAAACATGTTTGACTTCAGTAATCTAGTACTTCCCAGGCCTTGCCATTGTTGGCTATCTGTGGGACCTCATTAATGGCAATAACCCAAATTGCACTGGTCTTTCCTCTCCCTGAGTTACACATACTCTCACTTCTTTGCAAACCCCTCCATACACTTCTGGGAGTTCCAGGGGTGCCTCACGCATCCCCCAACCCTGTCTTTTCAGTGATGCCCACTCCCTTGACGCCACCTGAGGGCAGTGCCTCACAGTGCTGCTACTACAGCCGCATTCCACGAGAACACTGACGTCTGACCAAGACAGCCTTAATGTTCGCTCAACTTGACTAACCAACTTCACATGGGCTTCTTCCTCACTCTAGTGTCCTGATCTCCCTTTTCTTAGAGACTTTATTGAGGAAAACTTGCATCTGTACATTTTATTATCTGCCCCTTTAAGTTGTAAATCATCTCCCAGTCTCTTGCCAGTTTCACAACCCAGAAATATCCTTCTCAAGGACTTGGGAGTCATACCTGTGAAATATAATCATAGGGAAAGACAGGACACCTATCTCTTTATCTCTGTAGGAGGTAGGAGCCTGACTTCAGTGAGTGCCAAGTAGCAAACACAGATGGACTAAACACATGGCCCAACCTCCTCACTAATAACCTCTAGTTACTTTCCATTAGCTCACCCCACTACTTAAAAACCTCCGACCTTTTGTCCTATTGAAGTTGAGTTCATTCTCTCTCCCTATTATAATTATCTGGAATAACGTCTTGTTTAACTCCACCCAGTGCAATTTATCCAGACCAAAATGCTAACACTGGAAACCTCTCAAAGTAGTAAATCCCCAGCAACTCAAAGAGGTGCAAAGACAACACCTTTATGACTTGGGTCACAGTTTGTAAGTTGTGAGAAAGCCAAAGGACCCTCACTCTTTCCATATCTCATGGAGCCCTTCATGCAAACATGTCCTCCACCTTCTTGCTGTAGCTCTACAGACTGATGTAGAGGCAGTATGACAGGCAAACACCATGCTTCTCTCTACATCTCAATTCTTCGGTTAGGTGCTCAAATAAAACAAACCATTTTCTTCCTACCCACCCCCTCACCCACCCACCATTATTTTTTACTACAAATGGATCTACTCACTAGATACCAATCATGCCCACAGATAATTGAATTCCAGGGCATCTCAGGTGGCTCAGATGGTAAAAAATCTGCCTGCAATGAGGGGACCTGGGTTCAATCCCTGGGTCAGGAAGATCCCTGGAGAAGGAAATGGCTACTCATTCCAGTATTCTTGCCTGGAGAATTCCGTGGACTGAGGAGCCTGGTGGGCTACAGTCCATGGGTTTGCAAAAAGTTGGACACCACTGGGCGACTAACACTTTCATTTCACTTTCACTTTAGTCCAAAGATCCCTATTTCACTTAGATGAGTGAAATAGTGTGATAGGGGTGCTTAAAAATAGAACAAATGAGAAAAAAATGAAGCATTCTCAAATTTTCTTTATCCCTTTTACATTCTTTGAAGGATCCAGTTCAAACAACCATTCATAAAGCATATTTAAACACTCATATGCTTTGTACCACCCACTGATTTTTCAATTTAAGTTTAAAGGCCAGCCCAGCACGTTTAGAGCCATTGTACTGCCCAGAAGGGAAGAAAAAAAATTTTTTAAGAGATTAGCAGCATGGGTGGAATCCAGAGGAAATAGATTTAAGTTCAGTATTAGAAAGGGCTGTAACAGTTACAGGAATCCAGCACTCTAATCAACTGTTTTAAGAAAATGGTTTTGTCCATGTTGGAACCTGGGTAGAGGCTGGAGATAGCATTCAGGATGTTGTAGAGGAAATTCATGCAACAGGTAGGATACCTGACTTCTCCGAGGACACTTCCAACTCTTAGATGATACTGTGTGATGTATTTACTACTTGCAAAATATTATTCTTGTGGGTTCATTAATGAGATCTTAATTTCTTTTATATATATTCAGTTCAGTTCAGTCACTCAGTCGTGTCCGACTCTTTGTGACCCCATGAATCACAGCACACCAGGCCTCCCTGTCCATCACCAACTCCCAGAGTTCACTCAAACTCATGTCCATCGAGTCAGTGATGCCATCCAGCCATCTCATCCTCTGTCGTCCCCTTCTCCTCCTGCCCCCAATCCCTCCCAGCATCAGAGTCTTTTCCAATGAGTCAACTCTTCGCATGAGGTGGCCAAACTACTGGAGTTTCAGCTTTAGCATCAGTCCTTCCAAAGAACACCCAGGGCTGATCTCCTTCAGAATGGACTGGTTGGATCTCCTTGCAGTCCAAGGGACTCTCAAGAGTCTTCTCCAATGCCACAGTTCAAAAGCATCAATTCTTCAGCGCTCAGCTTTCTTCACAGTCCAACTCTCACATCCATACATGACCACTGGAAAATTATATGTATTAGTACCTCATTAATGAGATAGAAAAATCGCTCTTAAATATAGAATATTTCTTTCTAAAATGAACATCTAATAACAAAAGTCATTTTTTATCAACATATCAACTTCATGGCAGAAAAGGTAATGGCACTGAATATCTAGGTGCATTTAACTGGTTACTATATAGCTGCCATCAGCTTTGTACTCTGATATCAAATGTGAATTGATTTAGTTATTCCTTACAGCAATCTCCATGCAATTAGGCATTGCTCACTCACAACTAAGTGATCTGAGCACTACAGAGATAAGTAAAGTGCTCTTTATCTGTTTCTACAAGTGTTTCATTAGATCGCTTTCCAGAGCTCTGTGCCAGACATCAAACTACCCCAGAAGACAGAATCCCTACTCTCAAACAGCCAAAGCTGTAGGAGAGAGCGAGCTAGCTCAGGACAGGAATCAGATGGTTTTCTTTCAGTTGATCTTCCCCTCCTTCAGGTTGGTGAGTGAACAGCTGAGCTCAACCAATGCTGGAAGTCAAGCCAACTGGCCCAGTTACATTTCTGGAGGTCATCCAATCTTGCTGGCATGGAAAGCCACAAAATGTTTGACAGCAAGAAGAGACTCCAGACTTTAGGACACTTTAGTCTTTAGGATGTTCTAGGCATGAGTAAGTCACCTTACCTTTTCAGGTCTTAAGATCTGACACACATCTGCAAAATGGGAATGATATCACATACTCTGATGCCTACAAGGCATTGTAAGAATTAAAAGATAAAAATGCTATGTATGTATTATTTAAAAGTGGTTATTATTTTTGAAAAAAAGGAATAAATGAAGAAAAGAGCCACTTCGCTGCTAATCAGGAAGGCCCTAGACTTCCGTCCATATATGCCTGGTGCCCAAGTCACAGTAGAAAAAGGGCAGAGGCTGGGTTAGCGTTTCCTAACAAGTCATAGAAAATTAAGGTAGAATTTATGAGATTCTAATTTCTTCACCAATAATGTCAACTGCTAACCAAGGCCCTAGATATAAAATCCAAAGAATTTTGCTTGTGCTAGACACAAAATATTTCTTCCTTTATTCCCCACTTAGCATATGTGTAAAGCTTTTGAATATATGCTTAATAGGAAATTTATCTCCTCAAAGATGCCATCGTTTGTTAGGAGAATTTTAAAATTTTTCTTTAAAAACCATTTATTTTAAAGCTTTTAGCTCTAGTGGGGAAGAATACTAAGAGTAATAGTTGGCTCTCCGTTTGGCTACATGGCTTCACTTTGCTCCAACTGCTATTATTTACCTCTGTGATTATGTTACCAAGAGGAAAAGCCTATTACATAAGAAAAACCATTTAAAGAATTTATTGGTATTGTGTGTACTACTCTGCTCCTCAAAACAAATGGAGGGCAGAGTTGTCTGTGATTGTTGGAATCTAGTACTCTTGGAATTGTGTCAAGAATATAAACAGGGAGACTCCCCATCCACTAAAAGCCCGTATATACTGTTGACTCTAATGAGGTTCTTAGATTTTAAAACTTAGAGTAGCCAATCAGAATCATAGAATTCTGATTCCAGCCAAAAATAAAACATCTGACAACCCTTTTCTGCAAGGATAATGCTATTTTTCTGAAGGTGGGAGAAATATTTTAATAGCGAGAATGAAAAGATGAATCATTTTCCCCCAAAAAACACAACTCTGGAAGAGAGCAATTCAGTTTCTTTTTTTGTTTGCATCTTCATCCCTGTCTTTTCTTTACTTTTACCAACGATATATAAGATAAGCTTCTCTTTATCAAATTTTACTTTGAAAGACTAGGAGTTTAAATGCAGTTGGCATTCCCTGCTGCTCTAGTCAGAGCACAGAGAATTATGGCCAAGTATATCTTTAAAGTCAGCGTGTTGGCTTAGACACAGGCCAGCTTTCATGCAAAGGTGCTTTATGAATCATGAATCAAATGATAGCATAATAAAAGTGCACACCTCTGGAAGTCTCCATCTAATGCATTTTGGGTGGAGAAAGAATATCTAGTCTCTCACTTCAGAAACTATGGAAGTGAAATAAAAATGGCTTATATTTATCAAAATCTACACATTCTTTTTTCCCTTCCTTTTTTTTAGGAGACATTACTTATTTACAATGTGTTCTCTCTGGCATAGTCTGTGAGAGGAAACATCTTGTTTGCCCAACACTCTTTAAAAAAATGGTGAGCCCATGAACATCCATTATGGCAAGTCCCTGCAATAGAAGTGTTAACAACTTTGATGACAATATAAATCAAGCAAAGGTAATGGGAAGCACACACCCAAAGGTTAAAAGCAATGATGAAGGTCATTCCCAAAAGTTGTCCAAGAATATTTCTAAGTGCTTTTGTAGTGTGAATAGTTGGTGAAAGTCTCTTGAATTTATTGCAGTATTAAACTCAGGCACAGCTTTATTTGAAAGTTCCTCTTGAGTTTTTTCCCATTCCTTCTCCACATTTTTCCATCCCAGAAATTTTCTTAGAACTGACATTTGAGCTATAGAGTTTAAGAAAACATGTTAAATCACAAAAGAGATAGTCTATAATATTTATTCATAGGGGTGAGTGGGAGGAAATTTTGTCCCCATAAAGTCCTGCTAAAAAGAAGAGCAATTTTCCTTTCTCCCCTGGCCTGTCTGGTCTTTCTGTGACAAGCTGTTATTGAAAAATTGTGTTGAAACTTTTAGTCACTCAGTCATGTCCAACTCTTTGTGACCCCATGGACTGCAGCCTGCCCGGCTCCTCTGTCCACGGAATTTTCCAGGCAAGAATATGGGAGTGGGTTGCCATTCCTTCCTCCAGGGGATCTTCCTGATCCACGGAGTAAACCTGTGTCTCCTGCACTGGCAGGCAGATTCTTTACCACTGAGCCACCAGGTAAGCCCATATGTCATTAAACCCACTCTCTATTTCTGAGGCTATGAACTTGAAAAGCCAGTTCCATTGAAAAGCCAGTTCCAAAGGGAGCAGTTCAGAAAGCTTCAGGCAGACGTCAATGGAAAGTACTCCCCGGCCCCCTCCCTTCTTAAAATTAATGAGGATTCTTTGCACAGATTACCTACAGCTCAAAGCATTGGCATACTGATATCCATTCAGCTTCTCTCCATGTGAAACCCTTGGGGAAGACTTAAGTCTCTCAACACCCTCATAAAGTATTTCCCATCCACTCTTCACTCTTTTATCCCCAGCCCAATATGACTTTTCTTTGGGGAAACTCCACTTAAAAAAAAAAAAAAAACAAAACATTTCCCAGACTCCTTTGCAACTAACTGTAGAAGAACCAACTTTGGCCTTTAATACCTAATTGTACTTCTCAGAGTTTTGCTTTCTGTGTCCTTCTTCATTTTCTGTCTACCTAGGATGGTAGCTGGAGCAGGCCTACTGTGACCATGAAATCACCATGTAAATGAGAACCATATAGAAATAACTGGGTAACAGAGCAGAAGGATAGAGCTCTGATATTGATATTAAGGAACTGCTGTGGCAGCCTGCAATGCCTTTTCTGGACTTCTTTTTAAATAAACCAATGCTTGGTTAAGGCAACTTTGGCTGATTTCTATTACATGCAACCAAACGCAGTTCCTAACTGATATGCTAGTTGTGGTTCATCTAGTGTCCTAGAAGGTGGGGTAGTTGAACTCTTCTCTGTTCTCTTTTCTATTTGTTGTCATTGTCCTAATATCTGTATCTACTTCCTTCAGAGTCTTCCCTTTTGATTGTCAAGAGACTGTTTTTCCTTCAATCAAACTCAGTTTTTGTTATGCAGTCTTTGGCTTTTGAAAATACTGATTTTGATGTGAGTTTCAAAAGCCTACTTTAGAAGTCAAAGGCTGAACATCCATTGATTTTTATTCTTCTTGTTGCATTCCAGTTACAACAATCTTAACTCTCCTCAAGGAAATGTGAAAATCTCTGATCACTGAGGAAATGATCATACACTGGGAATTGTGGACAAAAGAAAATACAAATTTGTTTGAAGTATTACATCAAGTAACAGAAAAAAACAGGCTTATAAATTTATTAAAGCCCTTTTAAATGTCCAAGTTACTCATTACAGTCAATAAGGTAAGTTTTCTAACTACATGCTAAAGAGAGATGGGATGCCCAAGCTTAGTCCTGTCTAGCTTTAACATGCTCAGAATACTTATATTAGCTTACAATGGGGCAAAATTATCTAACACAAGTCTATTATATAGTAAAATGGTGAATATCTCATGTAACTTATTTCACACCACTGCAAAGTTTAACGGAGAAGGCAATGGCAGCCCACTCCAGTACTCTTGCCTGGCAAATCCCATGGACCGAGGAGCCTGGTACGCTGCAGTCCATTGGGTCGCTAAGAGTCGGACACGACTGAGCAATTTCACTTTTACTTTTCACTTTCATGCACTGGAGAAGGAAATGGCAACCCACTCCAGTGTTCTTGCCTGGAGAATCCCAGGGACAGCAGAGCCTGGTGGGCTGCCGTCTATGGGGTTGCACAGAGTCGGACACAACTGAAGCGACTTAGCAGCAGGAAAGTTTAAAATTCTTAAACTGTTTTTGAACTATCATAATTCAGGGACCATCTATACACACCACAAAGATTTCTCAAGCAGTTTTCCAAACTCTTGTCTAAATTATCATTAGCACAACCATGAAAAACATATGGCATGTATTATCTACCAGCAAATGCAAGTGTTTCATATGGAAAATATAGGTCATTAATAGCTTAAAAAATTGTTAAGAGAACTTAATGAAACTAAAGTATATTAAAGAATATAATTTATTTGCTTGATTGGATGCCAGAAAATAAATATGAATTTCAGAACTTGCTTACCTAAAAGTTCCTCAAAGTTTAGCCACAGTTTATTGGTCTCCCTAGATCTGGCAATATTTATGGTAATATCTTTTTCCCATAATTTTTATAAAGAAGATAATTTCTTGAGGAATATCTTAAAATACTATTTAACCAATACTTCTCACTATGTTTTTAGAATAATGGAAACTTTACGTATACTATGTGTCACAAAGTCCTCATGACTATGATGAGTTTTGTGACCTCTTCACCAAATGTCATTTAAACATGCTAGGAGAAGGCAATGGCACCCCACTCCAGTACTCTTGCCTGGAAAATCCCATGGACAGAGGATTCTGGTGGGCTGCAGTCCATGGGGTCGCTAAGAGTCAGACACGACTGAGCGACTTCACTTTCACTTTTCACTTTCATGCATTGGAGAAGGAAATGGCAACCCACTCCAGTGTTCTTGCCTGGAGAATCCCAGGGACGGGGAGCCTGGTGGGCTGCCGTCTATGGGGTCACACAGAGTTGGACACGACTGAAGTGACTTAGCAAGGTGTAATGTAGGACTATTCACTAATTTCAGGTATTTGGTAAAACATAAAAGAAATATACTGCATTAAACATTTAATAACGGCCCATAATATATTTTTATACACTTTTAAATTGAAGTACACCATATACACAGAACACAAATGTGAAATGAAATTACTACCCAGATTAAGATCTAGAATGTAACTGTCAGGGTTAAAATGAGAAATAGACAAATCCACAGTCATAATTACTTCTGTCAATTTTTATATATTTTGAAGCTGTTTTGTTAAGTGCATACATGTTTAGAATTGTTTTTGGCTTCTGGCTTAACTGATCCTCTATCATTATGAAATATCATTTTCATGCCTTTCAATATTTCTTGCACTCTTTTTTGCCTAATGTTATTATAGCCATGTTGAATTTTTGCTATTGTTTCTTTGGTGTACCTTCTTTCATCCTTTTATTTTCAATCTATATATTTAAATGGATCTCTGTAGAAAGCATATAATTGAATTTCATTTTTATAATCCATTTGTGTTTTAAATAGTGCTTACTCCATTATATGTAATAACCAATGCAGTTGCATTTAACAGTATCTCAATAACTGTTTTTTGTTCCATCTGGTCTTTGTTTCTTTTTTAGTCTTTTCCTCCCTTCTTTAGAATTCAATACATTTTCAATACATTTAATCAAGTTTCCTTTTATTTCTTCTTTAGCTTGTTTATTTTACATTGTTATTAATTTTAGAAGTTAGAGATTATTATATTCTCTTTGCTATCACATAATCCTCTTAATATTAGTACTTTTATCATTTTTAAATAATGCAATAACCTTGTAACAATTTAACTCGATTCACATGCCACTTGATGTTTATGACATTACAGTCATATATTTTACATTTATATATTATTAATATAAAAATTAAACCACAAAGATAGTATTGTTAAACACCTATATCCTTTGATATTTACTCATATATTTACACTTTCCACTGCCTTTTATTTCTTTCTCTAGTTTTATGCATCCATCTGGAACTGTTAATACTTACCTTTGGTCTCAAGAATTTCTATTAGCATGTCTTACAGTCTACTTCTACTCATGACAAACACTCTCAGATTTTATCTAATTTCTTTATTTCATCTGTATTTTTGAATCATTTTAGATTTATATACATCTATTTCTGCTTTATTGACTATGCCAAAGCCTTTGACTGTGTGCAACATAATAAACTGTGGAAAATTCTGAAAGAGATGGGAATACCAGACCACCTGACCTGCCTCCTGAGAAACCTGTATGCAGGTCAGGAAGCAACAGTTAGAACTGGACATGGAACAACAGACTGGTTCCAAATTGGAAAAGGAATACATCAAGGTTGTATATTGTCACCCTGCTTATTTAACTTATATGCAGAGTACATCATGAGAAACACTGGGCTGGAAGAAGCACAAGCTGGAATCAAGATTGCCAGGAGAAATATCAATAACCTCAGATATGCAGATGACACCACCCTTATAGAAGAAAGTGAAGAAGAACTGAAGAGCCTCTTGAAAGTGGAAGAGGAGAGTGAAAACATTGGCTTAAAGCTCAACATTCAGAAAACTAAGACCATGGCATCCGGTCCCATCACTTCGTGGCAAATAGGTGGGGAAAGAGTGGAAACAGTGGCTGACTTTATTTTTGGGGGCTCCAAAATCACTGCAGATGGTGACTGCAGCCATGAAATTAAAAGATGCTTACTCCTTGGAAGGAAAGTTATGACCAACCTAGATAGCATATTCAAAAGCAGAGACATTACTTTGTCAACAAAGGTCCATCTAGTCAAGGCTATGGTTTTTCCAGTGGTCATGTATGGATGTGAGAGTTGGATTATAAAGAAAGCTGAGCGCCAAAGAATTGATGCTTTTGAACTGTGGTGTTGGAGAAGACTCTTGAGAGTTCCTTGAACTGCAAGGAGATCCAACCAGTCCATCCTAAAGGAGACCAGTCCTGGGTGTTCATTAGAAGGACTGATGTTGAAGCTGAAATTCCAATACTTTGGCCACCTGATGCGAAGAGCTGACTCATTTGAAAAGACCCTGATGCTGGGAAAGATTGAGGGCAGGAGGAGAAGGGGACGACAGAGGATGAGATGGCTGGATGGTATCACCGACTCAAAGGACATGGGTTTGGGCAGACTCCGGGAGTTGGTGATGGACAGGGAGGCCTGACGTGCTGCGGTTCATGGGGTCACAAAGAGTCGGACACAACTGAGCGACTGAACTGAACTGAGATTTATATAAAAGCTGAAAAGATGGTGCTGAGAGTTTCTCTACAGCTTTCACTCAGAACTCCCTAATGTCAGCATCTGAAATAGTTCAAAACTAAAACATTAACACTCATTACCTAAACTTTATTCATATTTGACCATATTTTCCACTAATGTCCTTTTTCTCTCCTAAAGTACATAATAAGATAATAGCATCTAAGAGAATCCCAGGGACGGGGAAGCCTGGTGGGCTGCCGTCTATAGGGTCACACAGAGTTGGACACAACTGAAGTGACTTAGCAGCAGCAGCAGTAACTTTATTTTTTGTAGAATATTTTACTGTGTATAAAACTCTCTATTGGTCACTGTTTTCCTTCCATCTCTTTTAAAAATGGCATTCTACCACTGATCAGCATACCTATAATAGTCATGTGCCACCAGGTCACACATTCGGCTGTGCTGCTGGCTCACCCTACCCACCAGGTGGCCATAGCAGTCAAACACCAATGGCCTTACAGCCAGCTGCAGTGGAGGTCTGTTCTACCCACCAATGCACCTTCAGCAGTTGGCCCCAACACAACAGAAAGGTTCATACAGCCCACATAGGGAAAACCCTGAAATATGTGACTGTAATGGCCAGAGGTCAGTATGCTGCTGGGTCCCAGAAAACATCTCCTATATAAGGTCATGTCTCCAAGAGCAGGAGATATAACAAACCTAACTAATACAAAGAAATAAGCAGGACTAGGTAAAATGAAGAGATGGATGGTTATGTTTCAAGAGAGAAAACAAAACAAACCCTCAGGAAAAGAACTAAAAAGAGAGATAAGCAATCTACCTAATAGAGAGTTTGAGGTAATGGTCATAAAAATGCTCCCGTATGTCTGCCAGCTTGCTTTTCAGCAGAAACTTCTCAGGTCACAGAGGACTGACTCAGTACACTCAAAATGCTGAAAGGAAAAAACCTACAACCAAGAACGATTTACAAGCAAAATTATCATTTCAAATTGAAGGAGAAATAAAGAGTTTTACAGACAAGCAAAAGCTAAAGGTGTTCATTACCCCTAAACAGGCCTTACAAGCAATGTTAGAGGTCTGCATTTACTGATTATTTTTGCTCTTTCTTATTGGTTGTATTATCCTATCTTCTCATTGTCTCATAATTTTTATTGTATATTTTACATTGTATAAAAAATAATTGTACCACCTGCTGAGAATGTTATTTTCCCCAAAGAAATGTTATTCATTTTTTTCTCTCAAGTAGATAAATAAAAAAGTTGATTATTTGAATCCAATCAGAGATTTAACTGAGTCAGGTCTAGGTTGCAATTTCAGTCAAATGAAGTTTCCATTCATTTTAAAATGTTCCTTAGTCATGGGCATTCTGGACTTTTGCTTTAGGCTCTGGAAGGTCTTTGTCTCTTTAATCCTGAAAAACTATAGGAGATTCTATTCTGTCTTTTATGTATATTGAGCTGAACTCCAGAGTTTCCTACTCCATACTATTTCAAATATATATCAAACATATGCCAAGTATTTTGATGTGGAGACTGGCCATGACAAGCCTTCTCTCTCAAGTAGTACCTATCTCTGTTGTTTAGTTGCTAAGTTGTGTCAGACTTTTTGTGACCCCATGGACTGTAGCCCATCAGGCTCCTCTGTCCATGGGATTTCCCAGGCAGGAACACTGGAGTGCCACGCCATTCCCTTCTCCAGGGGACCCTTTACCTCTGAGCCAGCAGGGAAGCAAAACAATTGCTAGAAATTTCACCTTCTACAGGTGGTGACCCCATCTCCAAGCAAGGTCTCAGGGGAAAAAGGAACTATGCTTTTGAGTCCCCTCTGAATTCAATCAATCATACTATCTTATACAATTCTTAAAAGAGGTAACCAAACAAAAAAGAACCAAACTTGAAAAAAAATGGTAGTTACCAGAAGCTGGAGCAGTTGGGGGAAGGATAAGAATAAGAGTATGTACTTGCAAACAAGGTCCTATTGTGTAGTACAGGGAACTATATTCAACATCCTGTGATAAACTTTAATGGAAAAGAATATGAAAAGAATACACACACACACACACACACAACTGGGTCACTTTGCTGTATAGCAGAAATTAAACACATTGTAAATCAACTATATCTCACTAAATTACAAGAATATATAGTTGAAACTAGTAGATAAAGTCATGGATATCTAATACGTAGTACATGATTATAGACAACAAAAGCTGTATTATAAACATTAAGCTTGCTAAAAGACTAGATCTTAATTATTCCCACCACTAGAAGATATGATAATTATGTGGCATGACAGTGCTACAATGGCAATCTTAGTATGATATAAATGCATCAGTTCAAAACATTGTACACCTTAAACTTACATGTAAATTTATACTGTGTCAATTATACCTCAACTTTATAAAAAGCTCCAGTTTATATTATATGTCATAAAAGCTTTTTTAAAAGCTCTAGTTTCTCCCTCAGCAGAATTCCTCTGTTTAGATTAAGACCAATCTTGTTCCTGGACGAAGTTAGAAATGCCCCTAGAGAAGAAAATGGCTGGCAATTATGAACCTATCTAGGAAAGGCTCTTCCCTGTCTGGAATTTTATTTCATCTATTCTCCTTACTAATAAAGCAGTGCAATTTCTTTAAAAAAATAAACCTGTATTTTTTTTAATTTGCTATTTTAGTGGGACTATTGCCTTTCCATGGTCTATTACATCAAACTGGTAAGCAAAATTTTAATCCCATTACACCTAAACAAACAAATGTATGTTTAATTATTTGAGCTACATGCTAAGAAACAGAATTGTAAATGGTCTTAAAAACAAGCCTTTTCCTCTACTGTTGACAAAAGTCTGAAAACAGTAATGATACTCTAGACAATACAGAATCACTGGCATTACCCCCTCACCAGTGTCTAAAGTGGCCAGGGTATAACCAGTCTCCAAAATATGCCAGTTAAAAAGCAGTTGACTCATTCATTACAACACTAGTCGTATACACATAGGATGATTATATATCCCAATTTTCCCTGGACAGTTTTATGTTGTAACTACAATCAGTGCCTCTTTTACTCACAAACACATCCCAGGTAGAATGATAAATTATATGTCCCATCTCGGTTTATGCATGGATATGAGGCCTAAAGAAAGATAAGCTTTTAAATTTCACCGTACCTCCTGCACTTCAAGCTTATGTATGTCATTAGACTGTCAACATACCGGCATGTTGGTCCTGAACCATAACCCTGTTAGTTACAGTATCATTTGCCAAAAAAACAAAATAAATGGATTCATAATTTTTTTCTACTATGTTCATATACTGCTGCTTTAAGAAAAGCCATAATAAAGTTTCAATATTAATACAACTTTATGCTCCCATAGGTAAAATGAAGTTTACTCCTATTAAAATATTTTTATATTTTAATATAGACTATTTAATCTTTTAAGACACTTAGATATGTACTCCCCCCACCCCATTGTCTCCTCTTTTATTCATAGTATAGTAGATACTTGAAAAACAAAGCCAGAAAACAACTTTGGAATTTTCGTCATTTTTATAGGTATCATATAAAGCAGGTTGCATTTAATTCTCCATGGAGTAAAGTTTGGAAATGAGGCTGAATTATTTGCAGATGACAAATTTTAGACCCTAAAACATGCTTGGTACATTGGAGAAAATTAAATCACTTGAGCCATCAAGTTTTTCTTAAAGCATCTCGATATGCTTTTGACTGATACCATCTGTTATCTCCTGAAAAAATTATTTTCCTTTGGAAGGTATTCATCAAATTATAGGTGACATATTTGTTTGAGAATATAGTAGACCATCTGGTTCTACAAAAACGTGTCTTTAAAAAATATTGCCATCCTATCTCAGCTACACCATCCATATTTTTCAGAAGCTTTTTTTTTTGTTACACTCCCAAAACAGAAACACATGATATTTTTGGCTCCTGGTTAAAGAAGCAAAGAAAAACATTTACAAAAAGATTTTTCTAAGCACCATGATATTCTACAGCTATTCACTAAAAGAATAAGTAGGTGACCAAAATAGAGTGTGGAGAAGAAAGGAAGAAGGCATGGTGAGCTCAATGAATATTTCATATCCTGAATAGAAAGACACTGAAACAAAGGGCTTCACAACCTTCTCCCTGCATAGATGAGCTCTGTAGAATACCAAGGTATATTACCTTATTTGTAATCAAGAAAATGAATATTGAGTTTACAGACATATTCTCATTCCTATGACTATCCTGCAATTGCAGCTCAGTGATATAAAAAATTATTTTCTTTTCCTAAGGATGCTTTTCTACTTATTAAAATAAGAGATGAGAAACCTAAGAAAATAACCTCACTTCTGATTCCCTATTTGGGCTCAGTAAACTTTGTGCTTAGTCACTCAGTTGTGTCCGACTCTTTGCGACCCCATGAACTAGCCCATCAGGCTCCTCTGTCCATGGGATTCTCCAGGCAAGAATACTGGAGTGGGTTGCCATGCCCTCCTCCAAGGGATCCTCCCAACCCAGGGATTGAACTCAGGTCTCCCACACTGCAGGCAGATTCTTTACCATCTGAGCCACCAGGGAAGCCCCTCAGTAAACTTGGAAAGACCAGATTTTCTCCAACTAAAAATGGGTCATTTTCTTACCAGAACAAAGCTTATCAATATCAAGCCATTTTTTTTTTTAACACTGTGAACTACAGCAATTGTTCTCAGACATTCAACCATATATTTCATCAGTTCTTGCAAGTGGTGGTAAAACACTGTGAAAGAAAGTAGCAAGATGTTCCTATTAAGGATATTCATATATTTCACCACATTTAAAGGGTATCATACTCAATAACCTCAGATATGCAGATGACACCACCCTTATGGCAGAAAGTGAAGAGGAACTCAAAAGCCTCTTGATGAAAGTGAAGGTGGAGAGTGAAAAAGTTGGCTTAAAGCTCAACATTCAGAAAACGAAGATCATGGCATCTGGTCCCACCACTTCGTGGGAAATAGATGGAGAAACAGTGTCAGACTTTATTTTTCTGGGCTCCAAAATCACTACAGATGGTGACTGCAGCCATGAAATTAAAAGACGCTCACTCCTTGAAAGGAAAGTTATGACCAACCTAGATAGCATATTCAAAAGCAGAGACATTACTTTGCCAACAAAGGTTCGTCTAGTCAAGGCTACGGTTTTTCCTGTGGTCATGTATGGATGTGAGAGTTGGACTGTGAAGAAAGCTGAGTGCTGAAGAATTGATGCTTTTGAACTGTGGTGTTGGAGAAGACTCTTGAGAGTTCCTTGGACTGCAAGGAGATCCAACCAGTCCATTCTGAAGGAGATCAGCCCTGGGATTTCTTTGGAAAGAATGATGCTAAAGCTGAAACTCCAGTAGTTTGGCCACCTCATGCGAAGAGTTGACTCATTGGAAAAGACTCTGATGCTGGGAGGGATTGGGGGGAGGAGGAGAAGGGGACGACAGAGGATGAGATGGCTGGATGGCATCACTGACTCGATGGAAGTGAGTCTGAGTGAACTCCGGGAGCTGGTGATGGACAGGGCCCTGGCGTGCTGCGATTCATGGGGTTGCAAGGAGTCGGACACGACTGAGCGACTGATCTGATCTGATCTGATGCTCATTTCTCCATTTAAAAACATTTGCTGAGCCCTTATTATGTGGCCAGCACTACCAAACACTGAGGATCTAATATTGAACAAAAACAGATATAGCCCCTGGGCCTGGGAGTTTAAAATCTAGTAAATTCAAGAAGCATTATTTAAAGGACAACAGGGGACTTCCCAGGTGGTCCAGTGGTAAAGATTCTACACTGATAATACATGGGTTCAATCCCTGGTCAGGGAACTAAGATACCACATGACACACAGTACAGCCAGAAAAAAAAAAAAAAAATCAACACATGTAAAATTAGAAGTGTAAAAAGAGTTATGGAGACAGAGACATGAAGTACATTGTGTTGTGTGTGTGTGTGTTAGTCACTCAGTCATGTCTGACTCTTTGAGACCCCATGGACTGTAGAACACCAGGCTCCTCTGTCCAGGGAATTCTCCTCCATGAAGTTCTCCAGGCAAGAATATTGGAGTAGGTAGCCATTGCCTTATCCAGGAGATCATCCCAACACAGGGATCAAGCTAGGAGTTCGAAAGGTCACAGTATCTGTGAGGAAGTAATACATGATATGAGATACTGAGTGCAAGGAGGAGTTAATTCAGTAAGGAGGGGAGGAAAGAGCCTTGCCAAAAAAGAAGACGTAAAAAGCAACAACAAAATTGTCTCACCTTTGACTTGAACTAAAGAGCCTCTTGATGAAAGTGAAAGAGAAGGGTGGGAAAAGCTGGCTTAAAACTCATCATTCAAAAAATGAAGATCATTGCATCTGGTCCCATCACTTCATGGCAAATAGTTGGGGAAACAATGGAAACAGTGACAAACTTTATTTTCTTGGGCTCCAAAATCACTGCAGAAGGTGACTGCAGCCATGAAATTAAAAGACGCTTGCTCCTTGGAAGAAAAGCTATGACAAACCTAGACAGCATATTTAAAAAGCAGAGACATTACTATGCTGACAAAGGTCTTTCTAGTCAAAGCCATGGTTTTTCCAGTAGTCATGTATGGTTGTGAGAGTTGGACCATAAAAAAAGCTGAATGCCAAAGAATTGATGCTTTTAATTGTAGTATTGGAGAAGACTTTGAGAGTCCCTTGGACTGCATGGAGATCAAACCAGTCAATCCTAAAGGAAATCAGTCCTAAATATTTATTGAAGGGACTGATGCTGAGGCTGAAGCTCCAATACTTTGACCACCTGATGCAAAGAACTGACTCATTAGAAAGACCCTGATGCTGGGAAAGATTGAAGGTGGGAAGAGAAGGGACGACAGAGGATGAGATGATTGGATGGCATCACCGACTCAATGAACATGAGTTTGAGGAAGCTCCAGGAGTTGGTGATGGACAGGGAAGCCTGGTGTGCTGCAGTCCATTGAGTTGCAGAGTTGGACATGACTGAATGAAAACTGAACTGGACTTGATCATTGTAATATAATTCACATTTTATATCTGAGAAGGAATTAACATTTCTGATAAAATGCTTAAGCAATATTCTGATGGATATTAATTGGTTTTAGGAGTCTGGGAACTAGTAGCCCTGCTGTCAGTTGACCTGTAACTAGATATTCATTTTCCTTTCTCTCTGGTTCATCCGTGATTATGATTGTTGAAGCTGAGTTATTTTTTTCTATACATATCACTACCAAGAGAAATCTCTAAATGATCTACTAGAGATCTTTTCAATTGTAATAAAATTGTAATAAAATGCTCATACAAGTTCATAATTATTGTCAGAAAAGTATTTATTACAGTTTTGGAGGACCCACCAGAGTGAAGGGGATCAAAGCATGCTGGTGAGATTGTGTTGTGTTGCCCAAACCTTCCTGTGCCTGGATTTTGACGGGAAGTTTTTGCTAATATGTCAAAACTTGAGCTCACTCTCATGTTCACATATCAAAGTTCAATGACCATTGTATCTGTCTTCTATTATTATTACAAGTTACCATACATTAGCATCTTGAAACAACAGAAGCCTCTTACCTCATGCCTCTTTAGATCAGAAGTTCAGGAACAGGGCAGCTCAGTTGGTTCCTCTGCCTTAGAGTCTCAGACTGAAATCAGAGTGTCGGCTGGACTATGTTCCTTTCTAGGTGCTCTGAGGATAAATCTTCTGAACTTGTTCAAGTTGAAGAACAAATTCAGTTCATGTGGTTATAGGACTGAGGTATCCATTTCTTTGCTGGCTATCAACTGTTCACCTTTCTTGGCTCTCTTAAATCTGCTTAGTTCCCTTGTCTTCCATCTTTAAACCAGCAACAGTGCATCAGGTCCTTCTCACACTTCAAATCTTTCTGACTTCCCTTTCAACCCCATCTCTTCTATTTCCAGCTGGAGGAAGTCTCTACTTTTACAGGTCCAAATGTAGTGGCTCAGACAATAAAGAATCTACCTGCAATGTGGGAGACCCAGGTTCGATCCCTGGGTCAGAAAGATCCTTGGGAGAAGGGAACGGCTATCCACTCCAGTATTCTTGCTTAGAGAATTCCATGGACAGAGGAGCCTGGCAGGCTACAGTCATTGGGTCATAAAGAGTCAAACACAACTGAGTGACTAACATTTTCACATGATTCTTAACACCCAGATAATCCAGGATATAATCTTAATTGCACCTGCAAAGTCCCTTTTGCCATGTAACATAGGATCCATGGGATTCATAGTTTCCAGGGATAAGGGCATTGGCATATTTGGGGGGGGGTCTATTATTTAGCCATTTTAGAGGATGACTGTCTATCAGCCATCTTAAAAGATGACTATTTTTGACACATTTTGCCATCCAAGGTGAGAACTTGTTAAGTTAGTTTAGGTTTGCAGTTTGGGTCCTATCACTGACCTCCTTCAGAGTAGGACTGTGTGATTTGACATGTAAGGGATATCAATTTCCCTCAGGAAGGGGAACTAGATATGATATACCACGGTTTTGGTAAATGCACTTACCAGTTCTGCGGTAAATGTTGAGAACTTCTAGAGATGTTTGAGGAATTCATGAGTATATATTGCCTTCCTGCAGGGCTTATTTTTGGACACATTTGTGTCTGCTTTCGGGCTAGAATATTGTATTTGACTCAGAATTCTCTATATGTTTGCCTGTGTATTTCAGAAGCTGCTTGTAGGCCCTTGCATTCGCAGTCAGTAGAAATTCTCTGGGAATCTTAGATACACAGCTTCCCGTTTGCTGTGAGCAGCTGTTCTCTAATTTTTGGTTTTAGGATTCCTTTATACTCTTTTTTTTTTTTTTTTGCCATTCTGGTAAAGTTTAATATTCATAGTGGCAAGGGTTTTAAAGCTATCATATATACTAAATTAAGGCATCTAACTTTTTATTTCAGTTTTCTTTTTTCAGGTGAGCTAGTCTTGACCTTTTGTGCCATTTCTTTATTTTTTTAAAATTTTATTTTATTTTTAAACTTTACATAATTGTATTAGTTTTGCCAAATATCAAAATGAATCCGCCACAGGTATACATGTGTTCCCCATCCTGAACCCTCCTCCCTCCTCCCCCCCCATACCATCCCTCTGGGTCGTCCCAGTGCACTAGCCCCAAGCATCCAGTATCGTGCATCGAACCTGGACTGGCAACTCATTTCATACATGATATTTTACATGTTTCAATGCCATTCTCCCACCCTCTCCCTCTCCCACAGAGTCCATAAGACTGTTCTATACATCAGTGTCTCTTTTCCTTTATACTCTTAATGAGAATTAAGGATGCCAAATAGCTTTTTAATGGGAGTTCTATCCATGGATTTTTAATATTTCAAATTAAAAGCCAAGAAAAAATGAACATATTTCTTAATTCTTTTATAAATGTAACAATTTCATATAGCATAAATACCATATTTCTATGAAGAGCTAAAAATTACCCAGGACAAAAGCATATTTAGTTATAAGACAAGGGTTGTGCTACTGTTTTGCAAAACTCTTTAATATCTGGCTTAATAGAAGATAAGCTGTGTTCTCATGTCCACTTCTATATTCGGCCTGTTGTAATATGTTGTTTTGATTTGAGTAATGAAGCAACCTGGATTTTCACAGGTAAATATTTGGAAAAGGGAGAAATAGTTAACAGCCTTTCAAATAATTGTGAACTCTTTGACACTACAAGTCTATAAATGGTAGTTTTTGAAAAGGTTAGTTGCATGTGGAATTTGATACCATATGAACAAACTTTTTGTATCTCATTACATTAAAATCCATGGTTTTAATTTGTTTGAATGCATATTTTTGGCACATATATAATTTTGCAACATTATGCATTTGTCATTTGGAAAATACAGATTCCCTGAGTTATGAGGATCTTCCAAATACTGACAAAAATTTCATTATAAAATAGCCAAAATATCACTTTAGTTGGTATCATCACCAATATCAAAAGACTGTTATGAAGCTGTGAAGCTTCTTGTGGCAGAAATAAGTTTTCCAAAATGCAAATTTTGTACTTGACAGTTCAAATTTTATCACTGGCAACAAATACTATGAAATCTTTTTCTTGATGTGACACTAACCTCATTCATTTTCAGAAATGTGTCTGCCAACTACCAAGACTGAATAACCCAGTTTTTCCTTCACATAAAAGCAGTATAAAATGAAAAAAAATGCTGCTAGTTGCAGGGCTTGTCATTTATATCACAGTGGGGCTATCGAATTCAAATCAAATAGACCTTCCAGCCAAGGGGACCCCGAAGAACTTTTGGCCTGTTTTTGAGTTATTGACAAAAGTTCTAAAATACTTTAAAACATGGAATTATTAAATTACAGATAATTTGAATTTATGATGGTATATTTATTGCTGAGTAACAAGCAATTGCAATATTTAAAGCATTAAAAGGAAAGATTTATCATTCTTCATAATACTATGATTTAAACAAATGATTCATCTGCTGGTTTTGCCTGATCTCATTCATGCAGCCAGTTCAGCTGGAGAGTCAACCATGTGAGAAGATCCAAGATGGTCTCACTCACATCAGACAGTTAATGACTGTGATCTCTGGGAACCCTGGTTTTTCTCTTGGTGTCTTTTCATCCTCCAGTAGGCTAGACTGGCTTCCAAACATGGTGATCTCAGGGCAAAAGTTCAAAAAAGTGAAAGTAGAACTTGCCACACTCCATTAGCCTAAGAATGTCACAAAGTTTGATGGAAGGGCCTGCAAAGACTCTATGGCCATATTTAATACATCATAAATGGCCACTGAAGGTCTCTTTTAATGTAATTAAAACAAGTCACCTTAGAGAAATGTTCAAATCAAATAGCCACAAAATTTCTTATTGTTAGTGTCTGCCTTAGATGATGGGGATTAATGTATTCCCAAAAAGACAACACAAGTCTTAAGTGTGAGTTCTTTAAAATATTGCTCAATTGCTTTTTAAGGACATGTTTAAAGAAGGATGGGGACCTGGCAAAAGGTCATAAAACTTCCCACGGGCCAAATAAAAGACAATTTCAATATCAAAATAAGAAACAGTAATAATAGATTATTTCAATTTAAATAAAATAAGACCCCATGAATCCATACTGATACAAATTAACAGAAAAGACTGCTTTCCTTATAGTGGAATGCCAAGTAATAAATGTAGAAGGAATACTGGAATTAGAAAAATCACCATTTGACAACCACTGATTAATAATTGCTTCAGGCAAAAATCGTTCAAGACACTAAAGCTGCTAGGCATAAGGTTGAGGAGAATGTAATAGGGAAACTGAAATCTGACTCGACATTGGATCTGGGTTTGTTTTTTTTTTTTTAACTTTGACCTCTTATAGTTGCTTTTTGCTATAAGTCAAGAATTTTGGCTATAACCTGAAATATACAGGACAGTTCATTCTCAAGGCCCTGATCTTTAGAGGTATAACACTTTTCCATTCATATCGAGATAAAAAGTTGCTGAACAGGTAATAACATTTGTTTTGCTGGAGGTTTACAGGAACATCGTGACTGGACCCACTTGAACAACTGCAAGAACAAAGGAGTCTGGCACCAAAAAGTGTTCAGCCACCAGCCACACACCCCCACCTTTTCACAAAACAGAAGCCTAAATTCTTACTGGGGTAAGATGATTCTTTGAGATACCATCTTGGTCTGCTGGCTTTCTAAATAAAGTCGCTATTCCTTGACTCTAACAACTCATCTCTCCCTTTACTGGCCTATCCTGTACTACTGAGTAGTACAAGCCTGGACTCAGTAACAAGAAGAGGAATAATTTACAAGATCTCAAAGGAATTTCTTACAGAAGACATTTTAATTAAAGAAAGAAGAAGTCCAGCAAATATGACCTTAACCAAATGATCAAAGTTAGCTTCACCAGTAATAAAAAACATAAATGTGACGGGCTCCTGATAATGTACACTGAGAAGAACACAACTTTTGTAACATTCTTGCCAAAATTGCATAGCCCAAATTTAATCAAAATGAAATCTCAGACAATTATGAATTGAGGAAGATTCCATCTCAATAAGTGAACTACTCTTCAAAAATGTTGGGTATGAAAGAAAAAGAATGATTTAGGAGTTAGTCCAGATTGAAGGAAAGTAAAATGATAGGAAAGCTATTGCAATGTGTCTTTCTAGATTGGATTTTATACTCTAAAGTGTTTTTTAAAGTACATTAGCAGGGCAGTTAGTGAAATCTGAATCAGGTCTTGGGATTAGATAATAGTATTGTACTGGTGTTAATTTCCTGATTTTGTAATTGTGCCATGGTTATAAAAGCAATATACTTATTAACAGGAAATATATACTGAAGTGTTTATGGCATTATGAAGTGTTATGGGGGCTTCCCAGATGACTCAGTGGTAAAGAATCTGCCTGTCAATACAGGGGAAATGTTTTCCATCCCTGGGTCGGGAAGATAACCGGCAGTAGGAAATGGCCACCCACTCCAGTATTCTTGCCTGTAAAGTTGCATGGACAGAGGGGCCTGGAGGGCTACAGTCCATGGCGTCACAAAGAGTTGGACATGACTGAACAACTGAGCCTGCATGCAAAGTGTTACAAACCTGCAGCTTATTCACAAATGATTCAAAAATTATAATACTTTTTACATATTTACCTAATACAAGAGAAAACATAAGGTAAGTGTGTTTAAAGTGTTAATGTTTGAAGCATCAGTATGAAAGGTAATTTACACAGTTTTTCATAGTTTTTTTTTTACTTTTCCTGAAATAATTTATTATATTTAATAAACTTTTAAATTTAAAATAAAAAATTAAATAAAACTATAACTGAGCAGAACCTCATGGGGCCTTCCTAAGGCAGATCCTACCATTTTCCTCTGTCTGTCTCTTGTCTGCAGGAAAATTTTGGACTCCTAGGCCTTCCCTAAGCTACAAAGAATTCATTTAATTCTTCCAAAGAGAAGTGAGAAAATGCAGTAACAAAAGAAAATAGTCAAGCAAGACAAAAGAATAATAGTTTATCCACTAAAAAGGCAAGAACCTTTAGCTCCTTCTCAAGGGCTGTAGAGAATATTCTGAGCCATATCGTTTCAGCTGTTTTTGCAGACACTGAAAAACCTCCACCAGATGGAAGAAGCTAACTGAATGCCATCCACAAGCATGTAGACCCCAGACCAATCAGAACCAGAAGGTTGATGATGTTGACTCCTGATTATCTCACCACCAATCAGAAGAATTTCCCCCAGCTGATCACATACCCTACAACCCTCTTCCTCACCCTGTCTTTAAACCCTTTCCCTGGAAGCCATCAGGGAGTTCAGACCTTTTCCTTTGTACCTTAGCTTTCGGCACTCCTTGCTTGGTGCCCTGCAGTATATACCACATTTTCCTTAACCACAACCTGGTGTCAGTAGATTGGTTTTACTGCACTGGTGAGCAGACTCATTTGGTTTGATAACAAAATCAATTTAGAAATTACTCTTCAAAGATAGAGAATTTAAATGATCTTCTCTTGAGCCAAAATATAAAATTGTATGCAAGACTTAAAAGAACCAGTAGCAAACTACTAAGTCTGCATATATTATTTTTACAACACTCTGGTATTACATATCCTAACATAAACACAGGAACATTTTGGCTGGTACTTTTTAAGACTAAATTCTGAAATTCAAAGCTGAGTGAAAAGTGAAAGTTCAATCATCAAAGAGTCACTTCGGATGAGATTCAAGATGCATCAGAACATTGCCAACAAAAAGTCTTAGAAAACAGTTTTAAAAATCTGCAAAAATAAGTCTTGGTTTGAGAAATGTAGCAGTTAGGAAAACTCATGTAAACACAAAGATCTCAGAGCTGTTCAAATCAGTCCAAATCTATTTCAGATTTCTGGTTTCTAGAATCTATAAATAACTGCTATAATTTAATATGAAAAGGGAAGCAATCCAAATAAATCTAACAGGCAATCGGCAGGGATAAACCTTCACAAAGGAAGACAATGAACATGTGAAAAGGCCTCAACATATTAGGAAAATGCAAATTAAAACCACAATGAAATTCCATTAGAGTTACACTAAAAGGTTAGAAATCTAAATTTGTTTTAAATTGACAGCTCCAAATATTGGTGAGGATACAGAGCAACTGAACTCATATATATTGTTGATTAGATTGTAAAATGGTTGTTGGGCTGCACCTGCCAGGCTTGCAAGCCCTGTATCTGCCCAGCTTTAAGACCAAAGGAAGAGCCTGGAGTTGGCGGCGACAGAAGCATCAACGGTCTAACCCAGGGGTCCCCAACCTTTTCAGCATCAGAGACCAGTTTTACAGAAAACAGTTTTTCCACAGGCTCAGGGGTTGGGGGATGGTTTGGGGATGATTCAAGCACTTTATTGTGCACTTTATTTCCATTTTTATTCTACATCTCCACCTCAGATCATCAGGCATTAGGCCCCAGAGGTCGGGGACCCCTTGTTCAATGGATAGGGGATCTTACTTACATTTCTGAAGCAAGGTCCTGGAGCAACATGCGCACTACGCAACTGGTGGGTAGGACATGGCGGCAGTCCATGCTCCCAGGGGAGGGGAGGTTACTATTTATGGTGTAATTAGTGTCAGGTGGCTTATTGGTTACCACAAACTAGCAAAAGGGCACGTCTCTCATGGCCCCTTTGATTAGCTAACAGTTGGAGACGAGCTGATTTAAAGGTTAGAACAATCACTAATGGGCTTCCACAATTGCTCAGCAGTAAAGAATCTGCCTGCAATACAGGAGACACAGGAAAAGCAGGTTCGATCCCTGGGTCAGGAAGATCCCCTATGGGAGGAAATGGCAACCCACTCCAGTATTCTTTCCTGGAGAATCCCGTGGACAGAGGAGCCTGGTGGGCCACAGCTTGCCAGAGGGCTACAGGTTGCAAAGCGTCGCACATGACTCAACACAAGCACAGCTGGACAATCACTAGCTGGGATGGGGACAAGTTTGTAGTTAGGTGAGCTATGTGAGTGTAGGTGTAGGCCAAGCAGGCACTGGTTGAGCGATTTACAGAGACAGTAAGAGAGAAGTCAATTAGGTGGCCCAATCATACAGTTCTAAAAATAACTGTGTTCCAACTACAGAAAGACACAAAATTCTCCAAAACAGGGAATGAATATATATCATTTAACTGTGGGAGTCCCTGGTGACTAAAATTAAAAACAAAACAAAACAAAAGGTAAACAGATAGGCATCAGGCCAATCTTAAGAAAGTTTCTGTATTAAGATTTTACCATTATTCAAAAAATTTTAAACAGTATAAAAGTGTTTTAATTATGAATAAATGCTTATAAATAAATATCTTATTAAAAGGTTACAATATTCAGTACTCCTAATTATGGTAATACTTGGATGGATTAAATATTTTCACCGTGTGGGATAAAATGCAAACAACATTTTTGTTGACACCTGATCCTCATTTCTTTTCTGACAGGGAGTCAATTTATTGGAAATAACTTACATCTGTCTTATAGATGAATAAATAATCACTAACTGTACTCACTGAAGTTCACGGTTCATGTATTGCTGAAGCCTGGCTTGGAGAATTTTCAGCATTACTTTACCAGTGTGTGAGATGAGTGCAATTGTGCAGTAGTTTGAGCATTCTTTGGCATTGCCTTTTTTGGGGATTGGAATGAAAACTGACCTTTTCCAGTCCTGTGGCCACTGCTGAGTTGTCCAAATTTGCTGGCATATTGAGTGCAGCACTTTCACAGCATCATCTTTCAGGATTTGAAATAGCTCCACTGGAATTCTATCACCTCCACTAGCTTTGTTCATAGTGATGCTTTCTAAGGCCCACTTGACTTCACATTCCAGGATGTCTGGCTTTAGGTGAGTGATCACACCATCGTGATTATCTGGGTCATAAAGGTCTTTTTTGTACAGTTCTTCAGTGTATTCTTGCCACCTCTTCTTAATGTCTTCTGCTTCTGTTAGGTCCATACCATTTCTGTCCTTCATTGAGGCCATCTTTGCATGAAATGTTCCCTTGGTATCTCTAATTTTCTTGAAGAGATCTCTAGTCTTTCCCATTCTGTTGTTTTCCTCTATTTCTCTGCATTGATCGCTAAGGAAGACTTTCTTATCTCTCCTTGCTATTCTTTGGAACTCTTTATGGCAGAAAGTGAAGAGGAACTAAAAAGCCGCTTGATGAAAGTGAAAGAGAAGAGTGAAAAAGTTGGCTTAAAGCTCAATATTCAGAAAACGAAGATCATGGCATCTGGTCCCATCACTTCATGGGAAATAGATGGGGAAACAGTGGAAACAGTGTCAGATATTATTTTGGGGGGCTCCAAAATCACTGCAGATGGTGACTGCAGCCATGAAATTAAAAGACGCTTACTCCTTGGAAGGAAAGTTATGACCAACCTAGATAGCATATTCAAAAGCAGAGACATTACTTTGCCAAAAAAGGTCCATCTAGTCAAGGCTATGGTTTTTCCTGTGGTCATGTATGGATGTGAGAGTTGTATTATAAAGAAAGCTGAGCGCCGAAGAATTGATGCTTTTGAACTGTGGTGTTGGAGAAGACTCTTGAGAGTCCCTTGGACTGCAAGGAGATCCAACCAGTCCATTCTAAAGGAGATCAGTCCGGGGTGTTATTTGGAAGGACTGATGCTAAAGCTGAAATTCCAGTACTTTGTCCACCTCATGCGAAGAGTTGACTCATTGGAAAAGACTCTGATGCTGGGAGGGATTGGGGGCAGGAGGAGAAGGGGACGACAGAGGATGAGATGGCTGGATGGAATCACCAACTCGATGGACATGAGTTTGGGTAAACTCCAGGAGTTGGTGATGGACAGAGCGTGCTGCGATTCATGGGGTCGAAAAGAGTCAGACATGACTGACTGAGTGACTGAATTGAACTGAACTGAACTGCACTGAGCTTTTAAGATCGCTGAGATGTAGATATGTATCTAAAACTATACTCTGTCAAAATTATGAACATCTGACCACTGTTCTTGTAAACTTCAAGCAATGCTATATATTACCTAAATCCACACAGTTACCTTGTTTGTATTATCTGAGTAAAATATGGGGTATAAATGTTCAATAACAAGTAAATTTAGCATTCTTTAATGTCAACTTAAATTGTAAGTTTAAGACCCTTAATTAAATTTATGACTTCAGACTTAATTAACTTTAAGACCTAAGGCTTAGGAAAACTTAAGTAATTAAAATAAATAGAAGTCTCTCCTTGTGACAGAGGATATGGTACTTGGCAAGCAGAGACACAAGCAGTAGTGTCAAACAGAAACACTGAGTGACTACACCGTAATTTTTACTTATGTGCTGTTATTCATTCACACATTTGTTCTTGCTAATACTCATTTTAAGAGGATAAAATTAGCAGAGTGAAATATTGTCTTAAAATGTGCTTGAGTGCCTCCCTAGTGGCTCAGTGGTGAGAATCTGCCTCCCAATGCAGGGGACACAGGTTCTATCCCTGGTCCCAGAAGATCCCACATGCTGAGAGACAACTAAGCCCCTGTGCCAACTGCTAAGCCAGCTCTCTAGAGCCCACATGCCTAGACCCCGTACTCCACAACAAAAGAAGCCACTGCAATGAGAAGCCCGCGCACTGCAACTACAGAGTAGCCCTTACTCAGTGCAGCTGGAGAAGGCCCTCACACAGCAAAGAAGACCAAGAACAGCCACAGACAAATAAATCTTTAAAAAATGTGCATTTAAAAACTAATGGTTTATTTAAGCAGTATCATCTCATTATGTAGTGCATATATATTTTAAATAAAAACATTTGGAGGTAATAAGATTAAATTTTAAAAGAAGTTATGTATAATAGAGAAAGCAAGCTCTGGTAGCTCACAAATAAAATTGGTCTTTGTAGGCTGTACAAAAATATTTTTGTTTTCTTCATGTTCTACCCAGATGTCAGGATTTTTTTCCTTTGGGAAGGGTTTATTGAGAATTGAGCTATTCTGGCATATTTCACAAATATAAACAATCATAAGCAAATCCACCAGAAAAATAAGGGATTTCTCACTTGGGTAAAGTTAACATTAATGTATATTACCTACTAATACATTAATGTATATTAACTACTCTGGTTAATAATTTAGGCAAATATGTGGCTATTTCTTTTTCTTAGAAACTTATGATTTTACTCAACCATAATTCCATTGATAATCTATCCAGGATAAGTCCTCAAACACCATATTAAACTGACCAGGTGTTTTTCATACTCCATCATCTCTGTTACTCCCCTGAAGCACAGACCCTCTCTCTTTGGAACCAAGGGTTGGCCCCTGGAAAGGAAGTACACTGTCAATAGTGAGTTAGGATAGATAGGCTCCACATTTTCTTAGTTAAGTAAAAAAGAGAAGCTCAGCCAAACCTAAATTATTAATATGAATATAATGTAGTAATTGCATTACCTTTGAGGATGGATAGAAATATATTCATGTTCATGAACTTGGGCTGACATGGTCACTTCCAACAAATTCACTTCTAAGAAAATTTTATTTATGGGTTTCAAATACTTGGGTCAACAACTCTGGTTCTGGCCCAAATGAAGAATTTTGGATTTTCTCTCTTGCCTAAAAAAAAAAAAAAAAAGTAATAATTTTCAAGATACTGAACATCAAGCAATGGAAGACAGGGATCCTTGAGAGATGAACAATGAATAAGGTGAGCCCTATGACTATCCCAACCAAGTACTTTAGTAGAGTTTCAGACCAGAGTATGGATGAAAGGACAGATAAACTGAACAAGTTCAATGACTTAGAATTCCTTGAAAGGCATAAACTACCAAAACTCACTCAAGAATAACTAAATAACCTGGATAGCCCTATATGTACTGAATATTGTATAGTATATTAAATAAAGAAATTGAATTTTTAGGTAGAAACCTTCTGACAAAGGAAACTCCAAGCCCTGGAGGCTTCAATGGTGAATTCTACTAAATACCTAGAGAGAAATGGTTTCGCTTTTTCAGAAACACTTCTAAAAAAATTGAAAAGGAGGGCATACTTCACAATCCATTCTAAAAGAAAGGGCATTGCTGTATTACTACAACCAGACAAAGATACTATAAGAAGACCAATCATCAGTATCCCTCATTAATATACATGTCAAAATTTGAAATAAAATTTTTGCAAACCAAATATAACAATATATAAAATGTACAATACATCATGAATGGGGCTTCCCTGTTGGCTCAAACAGTAAAGAATCTGCCTGCAATGTGGGAGACCAGAGTTTGATCCCTGGGTCAGGAAGACCCCTGGAGAAGGGAATGTCTACCCACTCCAGTATTCTTGTCTGGAGAATTCCATGGACAGAGGAGCCTGGCAGGCTATAGTCCATGGGGTCACAAGTAGCTGGACATAACTGATCAACTAGCACTTTGAACTTTTTAATATGTTAGTTTTATTCCAGGAATGTAAGATCAGCTTATAATTTGAAAATCAACAAATATAATTCACCACATTAAACAACTAGAAAAGGGGAAAAAAGCATATGATATGTCAATAGATACAGGAAAGGATTTAACAAAATCCAACATCCTTTCCTAATAAAAAATTTCTCAATGAACTGAAAATAAGAAAGAACTTTCTCAACCTGATAAAGGGCATTTATGAAAAATGTATAGGTAATATGAGACTTTATGATGAATGTTTTCACCTTAATTTCAGGAACAAGACAAGGATGTCTGCTTCAGCTATTTCAGTTCAATACTGTACCAGGAGTTTTAACCAGATGAATAAAGCTAGAACAAAGAATAAAAGAAATTTATATAGGAGAAGAAGTAAGACTGTCATTATTCATGTATGATATCATTGTCTATGTAGAAGATCCAATGGAATCCACCAAAAAAAAAAAAAGCTTTGACTTTATGAATTCTTAATATGGGAACTGTAAATGTAATTAGTGGACTCTCAAAAGAATTTAAGTGTAATGACTCTAATATTTGGAATTCAGGAGTGTTTTAAAATGAGTTGAGCTTGGGGAAAAAAGTCACAATTATTTTGGATAAAAGATGTTGTTATAAAGTTCACTAACATTCAGAAAACTAAGATCATGGCATCTGGTCCCATCACTTCATGGGAAATAGATGGGGAAACAATGGAAACAGTGTCAGATTTTATTTTGGGGGGCTCCAAAATCACTGCAGATGGTGATTGCAGCCATGAAATTAAAAGACGCTTACTCCTTGGAAGGAAAGTTATGACCAACCTAGACAGCATATTGAAAAGGAGAGATATTACTTTGCCAACAAAGGTCCATCTAGTCAAGGCTATGGTTTTCCAGTGGTCATGTATGGATGTGAGAGTTGGACTGTGAAGAAAGCTGAGGGCCGAAGAACTGATGCTTTTGAACTGTGGTGTTGGAGAAGACTCTTGAAAGTCCCTTGGACTGCAACAAGATCCAATCAGTCCATCCTAAAGGAGATCAGTCTGGGGTGTTCATTGGAAGGACTGATGCTGAAGCTGAAACTCCAGTACTTTGGCCACCTCATGTGAAGAGTTGACTCATTGGAAAAGACCCTGATGCTGGGAGGGATTGGGGGCAGGAGGAAAAGGGGACGGCAGAGGATGAGATGGCTGGATGACATCACCATCTCGATCGACATGAGTTTGAGTGGACTCTGGGAGCTGATGATGGACAGGGAGGCCTGGCATGCTGTGATTCACGGGGTCGCAAAGAGTCAGACATGACTGAGTGACTGAACTGAACTGAATTATAACCACATAATATCTGTAAATAATCAAAGTGCTGATAGTACTTATGATGATTTTGTAAAAATAGTACATATATGAATTGGCCTTGCTATAAAGCTACTTATTAAATAGGTCAAATATTATATAAGCACAGTGTCTTTACTGATTCCCTGTACACCATTCATGGCAATGTAGCTGTTTGCATGGTTTCAACATAATTAGAAAAAACAAATTTATAATCATAACTGTACCAGAAATGTCACACTTGAAGGCAAAGTGCATTTCATTAAGTGGACAAGCCCACTCTAAAAGAATTAGAACTGAACTTCATGTATGGGATTTGGTTTGGTACCCATTCTATGACTAATAGAATTCCAGCCTTACAAGAATATATATCATCACTCCTGGCAAGTCAGATACAATCATGAATTTGAGCTCTTAGAGGTGAAAAATTATTTTTGTTGTCGTTCAGTTGCTCAGCAGTGTCTGCCTCTTTGCGATCCCATGGGCTGCAGCACGCCAGGCTCCTCTGTCCTCCACTATCAAGTAGAGTTTGTTCTGATTCATGTCCATTGAGTCGGTGATGCTAACCAACCATCTCATCTTCTGTTGCCTCTTCTCCTTTTGCCTTCAATCTTTCCCAGAGTCAGGGTCTTTTCCAATGAGTTGGCTCTTCACATCAGGTGGCCAAAGTGTTGGAGTTTCAGCATCAGTCCTACATTTTTAGGGATGGTGGTTAATCCTAGAAAAAAACAGCCACTTTTTCTTTGATTCCTTGCCTCAGAGTAGACAAGGTGACAAGAGCAGATACAAGTAAGGAGGTTTGGAAGGAAGGGGGAAAGAAAGAGGGAAAAATTAAAGAAAAAAAGGAAGGGAAGGGAACTGGAAAGTACAGAATTGAGGAGAGGAAGGAGAGAAAAAGTTGAGGAAAGAAGGAGATGAATAAGGAGGAGAGAGAAGAGAAGAAAGGACATGGATGGGAGGAGAGAAAAGGAAATTCTGGAATAATAATGGAGCCTGGATTTTTTTTTTTAATCTCTGAATAGAAATTAATTATCTGTCTTTAAAATGGAGTAGTTCTAGTTTTGTTAAGCTAACAGCAAAGGCATTAATCAACACTTTTAATTGAACTTAGGTAAATAAAATAGGCCATGTTGAAAAGAACATAGATAATATAAAATCTTTAGTCCATAGACTATATAAAACAGCTAATATTGATCTTGAGTTGCCACAAGATTTTGTTTGGAAATTTTCCTATTACACTGGGAAAGGATATCAATATATGATGAAACACCATTGCAAGCATGATTCCATATATAGTGCATAGATGAACCTATGTCTAATTTTTGCCATTTATTACAAAATGTAAAAGAGACTGACTGGGCCAAAAACATCCAGTGAGTGATCTTAGCACAAATATGCAATGAGAATCTTTTTTTCTTTTTTGGTCTGAGAGAGATCTTTGAAGATTTTCTGAGTCAAAAGGAGGACTTTAAAAAACTGTCCAAATCTGCTCTGAGACAGAATCTTTTTCTGGTAATATAATGTACAACCTCATCTCAAGAAAAGATTGGTAGTCCTGATGAACTGTTTAAGCAGTTTCTGATGAATGTAAAATGGATTAAAACCTCTTTGAAGAAACTAGTAACCCACCCAACCCAGATGACTGTCATTAGACCTGAAACTAAATTTACTTTTTAATTTCACTTCTCTTTTCCCCATAAATGTCTCTACCAAGAAAGAAATCCTTGAAATGGCCTGCTATTTTACAAGTCTGTAAAATCCTTGATGTGTGTACATAGCTCAATGTTATTTAATGGCACTTTGTGTAAAAGGAATAGTAAATTGTAACTTACTAATGGACTTTTAAAAATGACAGTGTTAAAGATAAATTATATTGCTCTTGCTTAAGAAAAAACACACCAAAATCATCACTACGTTAGATACTGTTTTGAGGGGGAAATAATTCCAGAATTATCAGTAACAATATGTCGTGTGGACAATCACTTCTGGGGTGACATGGGACATATGCCTAAACAGAGGGAATAAGAACAGTTATAAGATTTATCAGGAAAACCAGCTGGTATCTAAGGTTCTGAGCAGGATTAAACATCACAAATGGGTTATGGGTATCAGGTAAAGTAGTCACGAGATAGCATGTCACATAAGCACAGTGATTGCTAAGGAAGAAATGCTGCTGCCACTAAGTCGCTTCAGTCGTGTCCGACTCTGTGCGACCCCATAGATGGCAGCCCGCCAGACTCCCCCGCCCCTGGGATTCTCCAGGCAAGAATGAACACTGGAGTGGGCTGCCATTTCCTTCTCCAATGCATGAAAGGGAAAAGTGAAAGTGAAGTCGCTGAGTCGTGCCCGACTCCTCGAGACCCCATGGACTGCAGCCCACCAGGCTCCTCTGTCCGTGGATTTTCCAGGCAGAGTACTGGAGTGGGTGCCAATTCTTAGTAAAACAGAATGAAAGTAGTATGACTGCTCCACTCACTCTTCTACAGCATAGAGATTATGGGTTGCCTGAAAGTACTAAATCACATGTGCAGATATCTACGAAGTATTCAGTAATCCTGATCCTACTTAGGGGAGATAAAAATCTACTCAGACTGTCAGTTTCTAATATTACCCCAAATTTATTTTCAGTTACAACAAACCAAACAAATGCTTGATATAAGCACCAGACATTCCCCCTGCAGGATTTTTTTTTTTTTAATCCTAGGCTGTACAAAATCAGACAACTAATACCGTGTGAAAAAATTAGAGAATGTAAATTAAACAATAGAATGTTTAACTTCAAAGTATAAAAAATAAGCCAGGTGCTAGTTAAGAATATGGACAAGAGACACTGGTACAAAAGAAGAAATCTTACCTCTACACCCAAGAGGGTGAGGGGTCAGTTCAGTTCAGTTCAGTCGCTCAGCCGTGTCCGACTCTTTGTGACCCCATGAATCGCAGCATGCCAGGCCTCCCTGTCCATCACCAATTCCCAGAGTTTACTCAGACTCACATCCATCAAGTCAGTGATGCCATCCAGCTATCTCATCCTCTGTTGTCCCCTTCTCCTCCTGCCCCCAATCCCTCCCAGCATCAGAGTCTTCTCCAATGAGTCAACTCTTCGCATGAGGTGGCCAAAGTACTGGAGTTTCAGCTTTAGCATCAGTCCTTCCAATGAACACCCAGGGTTGATCTCCTTCAGGTATGGTTTTCCCAACATGTGTGCCATGTCTTTATTCTGTTTCTTGCAAGCCCTGGGGGAGAGCAGCAGAGAGGTCTTTATAGACATTTGGGGAGCCAGGTGATGAAGTGAGGGTCGAAACAGCAGGAAAAGATGATAAATCTGACTTTTCCTACTAATCCACATATCCAAAGTGTAGCTGTTTGTAAGCTCAGTAATGGGGTAAAAATAATTACCTCTTGGTTTCCAACCCTAAATCATATATCATATAACCCTTTAATTATAATAGTTGTCCTTAGAGTGGTTCCACTAAATCAGAAAAGACCTTGCCTAGAGAAAGGGGAGGGAGAAATATGCAATGAAGTTTAAGTAAGCAGCTGGTTTGGACTTTTAGGTCATACTGAAGAGATATAACTTTATTTTAAGAGCATGGGGAAGCCACCAACTGTTTTGCGCATAAGTGGCAAGATCTATTGTATTCTTTAAATATTAGTTTGTAAAGAAGGAATTATGGAGAGGCTAGTCAGGATACTTTTGCTGCACTCTAGGTAAGAAATATTAGGGCTTAGAATATAGTGAAGAATAGAAGTAGACAGATTTAAGATATATTACAGAAGAACTAAGAATACTTTCTTGTGGTTTGTGAATGGGGGATGAGAGAAAGGGGGAAATGAAAGCAATTCCCTGACTTTCTATTTGGGTCACTGAGGAAAGAACTGATCTGAGGACAGACTAAGAGATTAATAGGTTTGGGAGTGAAGTCAGGAGTTCAGATTTCAATGTGTAGAGTTTAAAAACCTTAGCAGACCTCCAAATAAAAGTGTCAATTAAACATCTGTCTATATGACATTCTCAGAGAAAATGTCAGGGTTAGATAAATACATTTGATAATCATCAGCATGTAAGTTGTATTAGAAAAATGGGTTTAGATGAATTTCACTGTGGAGAGAGTAAATAAGCAGAAGATATATGAAAAACAAGCTCTAAAGCAAGAATGAGTATTCCACTGAATTTAGGGAAATGGAGGTCTCTGGTGACTGACGAGAATAGTTTCATTGAAGTGATGAAGCAAGATTAAGAGTAAGTGGGAAGAATTCCCTGGTGGCACAGTGGTTAAGAGTTTGCCTGATAATGCAGGGGACATGGGTTCAATCCCTGGACCAGGAAGATTCCACGTGCTGCGGAGCAACAAAGCCCACGTACCACAACTCCTGAGCACACACCCCTAGAGCACTCGTTCCACAATGAGAAAAGCATCACGATGAGAAACCTGAGCACCGTAAAGAAGGCTAGCCCTTGCTCACTACAACTAGAGAAAGCCTGCGGACAGCAATGAAGACCCAGCACGGTCAAAAATAAAATTAAATAAAGATTATAAAAAAAAAAAGGGTACGTGGGAAGTGCGAAGTTTGAGCAAACTCTGGGAGATGGTGAAGGACAGGGAAGCCTGGAGTGCTGCAGTCCATGGGGTAGCAAAGAGTTGGACATGACTTAGTGAATGAACAACAACAGGAAGCATGAAAAAAAAGACAAGCTGTGGAGACAGAATGGTAGCCAGAACGAGATGATGGATCAAGACAGTCTGCTTTTGTTATTGCTTTTTCAATAGGAAGAAGGCCCGAGGGTGTGTGTGCATACTCATAGAAATGGCCTAGTCAATAATGAGAAATCAATGATAGAGGACAACATTGGAGAGCCTAAGTATGGACTGATGGTGGTGGTTGTTCAGTCACTCAGTCGTGTCTGACTCTTTGCGACCCTATAGACTGCAGCACACCAGGCTTCCCTGTCCTTCACCAGCTCTGGGAATTTGCTCAAACTCATGTCCATGGAGTCAGTGATGCCATCCAGTCATTTCATCCTCTGTCATCCCCTTCTCCTCCCACCTTCAATCTTTCCCAGCATCAGAGTCTTTTCCAATGAGTCGGCTCTTTGCATCAGGTGGCCAAAGTATTGGAGCTTCAGCTTCAGCATCAGTCCTTCCAGTGAATATTCAGGACTAATTCCCTTTAGGATTGACTGATTTCTTCTCCTTGCATTCCAAGGGACTCTCAAAAGTCTTCTTCAGCACCTCCATTCAAAGTCATCAATTCTTTGGTGCTCAGCCTTTTTTTATTGTCCAGCTCTCACATCCGTACATGACTACTGGGAAAACATAGCTTTGACAACATGGACTTTTGTAGGCAAAGTAATGTCTCTGCTTTCTAATACACTGTCTAGGTTTGTCATTGCTTTTCTTCCAAGCAGCAGACCTCTTTTAATTTCATGGCTGCAGTCACCATCTGCAGTGATTTTGGAGCCTGAGAAAATAAAGTTTCTCACTGTTTCCATTGTTTCCCCATCTGTTTGCCATGAAGTGATAGGACCAGATGCCATAATCTTAGTTTTCTGAAAGTTGAGTTTTAAGCCAGGTTTTTCCACTCTCTTCTTTTACCTGTCACTCTTTAGTTCCTCTTCGCTTTCTGCCATAAGGGTGGTATACTGGCATATCTGAGGTTATTGATATTTCTCCCAGCAGTCTTGATTCCAGCTTGTGCTTCATCTAGCCCAGCATTTCACATGATGTACTCTGCATAGAAATTACATAAATAGGGTGACAATATACAACCTTGATGTACTCCTTTCCCAATTTTGAACCAGTCCATTGTTTCATGTCTGGTTCTTACTGTTGCTTCTTGACCTGCATACAGGTTTCCCAGGAGGCAGGTAATGTGATCTGGTATCCCCACCTCTTTAAGAATCTTGTACAGTTTGTTGTGGTCTACACAGTCAAAGGCTTTAGTGTAGTTATTGAAGAAGAAGTAAATGTTTTTCTGAATTCCCTAGCTTTTACTATGACCCAACAGATGTTGGCAATTGGATCTCTGATTCCTCTGCATTTTCTAAATCCAGCTTTAACATCTGGAATTTCTCAGTTCACATATTGTTGAAGCTTAGCTTGAAGGATGTTGAGCATTACTTTGATAGCATGTGAAAGGAGTGCATTTGTGCAGCAATTTGAACATTCTTAGGCATTGCCCTTTTTGGGGATTGGAATGAAAATTGACCTTTTTCATTCCTGTGGCCACTGAGTTTTCCAAATTTGCTGGCAGATTGAGTATAAGCACTTTAACAGCATTTCTTTTAGGATTTGAAATAGCTCAGCTGGAATTCCATCACCTCCACTAGCTTTGTGTGTAGTGATGCTTCCTAATATCCACTTGACATCATTCTTCAGGATGTCTGGCTCTAGGTGAGTGAACATATCATTGTGGTTATCCTGGTCATTAATATCTTTTTTGTATAGTTCTTCTGTTTATTTTTGCCACCTCTTCTTGTATTTTCTGCTTTTGTTAGGTCCATACCATTTCTGTCCTTTATTGTACCTATCTTTCCATGAAATATTCCCTTGGTATCTCTAATTTTCTTGAAGAGATCTCTAGTCTTTTCAATTCTATTGTTTTCCTCTATTTCTTTGCACTGTTTACTTAAAAATGCTTTCTTATCTCTCCTTGCTACTCTTTGGAGCTCTGCATTCAGATGGATACATCTTTCCTTTTCTCCTTTGCCTTTTGCTTCTCTTTTTTTCTCAGCTATTTGTAAGGCCTCCTCAGACAACCATTTTACCTTTTGTATTTCTTTTTCTTGGTGATGCTTCTGCTCACTTCTTCCTGTACAGTGTTATGAACCTCTGTCCATAGTTCTTCAGGCACTCTTTTAGATTTAATCCCTTGAATCTATTTGTCACTTCCAATGTACAAACAGATTTAAGGGATTACATCTGATAGAGTGCCTGAAGGTGGAGAAAGCAATTCTGTGCTTAGGTAGGACAAGTGTCTGCAGAAAAAGGACATATATGAGAACCCTGTGTGAGGAAAGAGTGAGATCCATGTTTTGAAATTAATTAGGGACCACAGGATGCAAGCACTTTCCCCAAAAACAGCTCACAGAGTCAGTGAATTGAGGCAGCAATGGGAGATGGCCATAGGGCAATGTGAAGAAGACTAATTAGAGAACTACAGTCAGAGCAGCTGGCCCCGTTGATCCCAATGCAGCTTGTACCAAGGAGCACATGTCTGCAGCGTTTCCAGTGGCATGCTGGTAAACTGGCTCTCCAGAAAAAGAAGAAAGGAAGGAAAGGAGGAAGGGAAAGAGGGAGGAACGAAAGAAGGAAGAGGGGAGGAAGGGAGGAAAGGAGGGAGGGAGGAGGAAAAAAATGAAAATGGCAGATTAGGAAGCACCAGGAACCTATTTCCTCACCAAGAAAATAACTTGTACTGGCAGAATCTATCCGATATAACTATTTTAGGATGCTGGACTCTATTGAAACCTTGGATGTTCCAGGGGAAGCCTTGGACAACTGCAGTTAATTTTGGTCAGTTTCAGCTCTTAGTACAGTAGCAGCTGCCCATCTCCCAATACCAACTCCATGGCAGGCAGCTGTGCACATGATCCTGGAGCCATCTGCACAGAGCCTGGAGGAGACAGGGTGGACAAAATGACCCTGACCTCCAAATACCAGAGGCCTGTGCTCTGATTGCTGCTTGTGATCACCAAGTGCAGACATAGACGTGGGTGGTCACCGTGGTTGTGCCGCCTTCTGTTATTGACAAGCCCCACCCTCCAGGACTAAAGTGGGACCTAAAGGGTTAGCTCTATTTCTCCTCAAATAACTTTTTTGTTTCTCTCTTTTGAAAGCCAGAAACTAAAGATTAGGACATCCTAAAGCAACTGCTTATATAGGGAAAATTAGAAAGTGACCATACATGCCCAGGAAAAGGTGCAGACTCAAAACATCTGAAAGGATCAAGGGCTTCCCTGGTGGCTCAGATGGTAAAGGATCTATGCGAAATACAGGAGACCTGGGTTTAATCCCTCAGTCGGGAAGATCCGCTGGAGAAGGGAATGGCCACCCCCTCCAGTATTCTTGCCTGGAGAACTCCATGGACAGAGAGGCTGGCAGACTACAGTCAATGGGGCCACAAAGAATCAGATACAACTGAGCAACTAACACTAAATGTACACTGCAGGCTGCTTCCTTTCTAATTGTTTCATTTCTCTGATGGAAATAAACCATTTCTTTTTGTCTTCTTAGAGTCATTCAGTTCAAAAAAAGATGAAAAATCTTTTAAAAAGTAAGTCTATACTCAATATTCAGCATAATACAAAAGATGAAGTAGATCTTAAGCTACCAATAAAATTGACTGCAACTGTTAAGAGGCTGAATTGTACAGCATGGAGCAAAATATGACTATGAAATGAGAGCAAAAATCATTTTTTTAAGTGTGTAAAATGCCACATTATATACCCTATTCTTAAATTATTCATGCTGAATAAATATAATGTAGAAACCAAATTCCACAAACAGCAAATAGTAACAAAAGAATTGAAACTATTTTTTGTTATCATATGAATCTACAACAGATTCAAAAAGTACTGGGCAAGCTGAATAGAGTTCTGCGAATGCTATGCACATTTGCAGAACAATCAAAACACTTCCCACGGGGGAGGGGGGGTGGGGGGTGGGAAATGCAGATTCTATTGAAAAACATTTTCATGACAGAGAACCAATGAATTAAGTGACTTTCAAATAAAGGTGCGAGCCCTACAGTAATTTCAAGTCACATTCAATATGAAGCAAAGATTTACATGAAAGAAGTACCTTTAGATGTATGAGCATTCAGAGTAAGAAATGTACTCAGTGAAGTAGAGAACCTGCAATGCTTTGCAATAGCCTGTCCATTGTTCAAGAATGATGACTTCAAAAGGGATTGCAGAAAGAAATAAAAAATTGGAATAAATACAGATCAAGTAATGAAAGAGTACAATAAAAGTGAGCTCCTACACCTATATACCTGAGTCCAGACGCTACTTCTGTATGGAGGATCCAGACATGATTAAGTCACAGCATATCAAAACCTCAACTAATCTTGACTGCTATCAGATGTTCTTTCTCCAAATCCTGTTTGATGATAGCCCAGCTACCCAGTTACACAACATACCTCAGAGTCATCTTTGAATCCTCACTTGCTCCCATTTCCCCTCATCTTTTACTAATTCTATTGCTTTTATTGCTAGTGTCTAGACACTCCTTTCATTCTGTTTGTTAATGGCTGAATCAGAGCCCCATTAATCTCTTGCCTAGGTCACTATAACAGTATCTTAATTGATCTCCAATGTCCCCAGTGTTTTGCCTTTCAATTTTTCTCCACATTGCTGCCAAAATAATCATCCTAAAATGCAAATCTGATAATATCACTTCCTTGATAAATATCCTCCAAAATTTCCTTGGTACCAGCTGGGATAAAATCCAGACTCTCAGCATGAGATTAAAAGCCCTGATAAGGACTTGTGTTAGTGCTCAGTCATGTCTGACTCTTTGCAACTCTATAGACTGTAGCCTCGGAGAAGTCAATGGCACCCGCTCCAGTACTCTTGCCTGGAAAACCCCATGGATGGAAGAGCCTGGTGGGCTACAGTCCATGTGGTCGATAAGAGTCGGACACGACTAAGAGACTTCACTTTCACTTTTCACTTTCATGCATTGGAGAAGGAAATGGCAACCCACTCCAGTGTTCTTGCCTTGAGAATCCCAGGGGTGGGGGAGCCTGGTGGGCTGCCATCTATGGGGTTGCACAGAGTCGGACATAACTGAAGCGACTTAGCAGCAGGCTGTAGCCTGCCAGGCTCCTCCATCCACGGAATTCTCCAAGCAAGAATATTGGAGTGGGTAGCCATTCCTTTCTCCAGAGGATCTTTCCAACCCAGGGATTGAACCCAGGTCTCCTGCATTGCAGGAGGATTTTTACCATCTGAGTCACTAGGGAAGACTTCTTCCCTACCCATTTTTGCCTCATATCCCCTGCTTATCCTTCCAAACCCAACTCAAGAATTATCCCCTGTGAATATTCATTCATGGCCTCCTTATCTCAATCAGGCTTCCTAGTCACAGCTCCATGCAGTTTCCTTTGTCTTTGAATTTATCTCAGTTTCTCATAATTGACTGACCATGTTTCTTTATTCATACTATTCTGTGAGGACATTAAGAAAAAGTACCATTGTTCTTCACTTTTGTATCTCCAGCAAGGTTCATGAATATATAATAAGCAGTTCAAGTATTTGAAAAAGAGAAAATAGGGAAGGAACAAAGAAGGGGTTACTAGATAATGCTAGGAACCTTTTAGCTCTAAAATTCTGTCTTCATGATGCCTTTTATTTGGGCCAGACTGTCATGTCATACACTTATAATCTACAGGCAGTAAGAGGGTAGCTATCAAAACCAATAAATTATTCTTCTGTTGTCCAGTTCCAAGAGAAAATGTTCCCTTAAACTCACCACATAAAGGCACAAAGCTTCAAGGCGAGAGAAATATGTAGTACTAGTATAAATTCTTAGAAGTATCAAGAGAAATAGATATCCAGGTGGTATACTAGAGAGCCAATTTTTAGCTCCAAAGTAACAGTCCTCAGAATATACAAACAGATCATGCAGGTCAATATAAAAAATACAAACAACCCAATCAAAATATAGGCAGAAGCTCTAATAGACATTTTATCAGAGAAGACATATAAATAGCCAAAAAACACATGAAAAGATACTCAACATTATTAAGTTCTAGCGCAACAAACAAATCAAAACCACAATAACGTATCATCTCACACCAATCAGAATGTCTATCATCAAAACAGCCACAAACAATAAATGTTGGAGAGGGTGTGGAGAAAAGGGAATTCTCCTACACTATTGGTGGGAATACAATTGGTACAACCTCTATGAAGAAAGTATGGAGGTTCGTTAAAACATGAAAAATAGGACTACTATATGACCCAGCAATCCCACTCCTCGTGAAACCCATAATTTGAAAAGATACACACATTCTTATTTACAATAGCCAGGACATGGAAGCAACTGATGTCCATCTACAAAGGAGTAGATAAAGAAAATGAGGCATATATATATTTATGAGAAGGAAATGGCAATCAACTCCAATATTCTTGCCTGGAAAATTCCATGTACAGGGGAGGCTACAGGCTACAGTCCATGGGGTCACAAAGAGACAGCCATGACTTAGTGCCTGAGCATATGTATTTGTGCATATATATATATATATATATATATATATATATATATAAATACAATAGAAAATTACTCAGCCATTAAAAAAGAATGAAATTAGCAACAACATGGATGGACCTAGAGATTATCATACTAAGTGAAATGTCAGACAAAGATAAATGTCATATGATATCACTTATATGTGGAATCTAAAAATAATGATACAAATAAACTTATTTACAAAACAGATTCACAGACGTTGAAAACAAACTTATTGTTGCCAAAGGGAAAAAGTGTGGAGAGGGAGGCATAAATTAGGAGTTTGGGATTAACATGTGCACACTACTATATATAAAATAGATAATCAACAAGGATCTACTCTACAGCACAGGGAACTCTACTCAATATTCTGTAATAACCTATACAGGAAAAAATCTGAAAAGGGGCCTTCCCTGTCAGTCCAGTGGTTAAGGCTCAGCACTTTCACTGCAGGGAGTGTGGGTTTGATCCCTGGTTGGGAAACTAAGACCTCACATGCCCTGTGGTGCAGCCAAAAATTAAAAAAAAGAAAAAAGAATCTGAAAAGGGATGGATAAATATATATGCATAATTGAATTAATCCTGAAAGATGATGCTGTGAAAGTGCTGCACTCAATATGCCAGCAAATTTGGAAAACTCAGCAGTAGCCACAGGACTGGAAAAGGTCAGTTTTCATTCCAATCCCAAAGAAAGGCAATGCCAAAGAATGCTCAAACTACCGCAAAATTGCACTCATCTCACACGCTAGTAAAGTAATGCTCAAAATTCTCCAAGCCAGGCTTCAGCAATATGTGAACCGTGAACTTCCTGATGTTCAAGCTGGTTTTAGAAAAGGCAGAGGAGCCAGAGATCAAATTGCCAACATCCAATGGATCATGGAAAAAGCAAGAGAGTTCCAGAAAAACATCTACTTCTGTTTTATTGACTATGCCAAAGCCTTTCACTGTGTGGATCACAATAAACTGTGGAAAATTCTGAAAGAGATGGGAATACCAGACCACCTGATCTGCCTCTTGAGAAATTTGTATGCAGGTCAGGAAGCAACAGTTAGAACTGGACATGGAACAACAGACTGGTTCCACATAGGAAAAGGAGTTCATCAAGGCTGTATATTGTCACCCTGTTTATTTAACTTATATGCAGAGTACATCTTGAGAAATGCTGGACTGGAAGAAACACAAGCTGAATCAAGATTGCCAGGAGAAATAACAATAACCTCAGATATGCAGATGGCACCACCCTTATGGCAGAAAGTGAAGAGGAACTCAAAAGCCTCTTGATGAAAGTGAAGGTGGAGAGTGAAAAAGTTGGCTTAAAGCTCAACATTCAGAAAACGAAGATCATAGCATCCGGTCCCACCACTTCATGGGAGATAGATGGGGAAAGAGTGGAAACAGTGTCAGACTTTATTTTTCCGGGCTCGAAAATCACTACAGATGGTGACTGTAGCCATGAAATTAAAAGACGCTTACTCCTTGAAAGGAAAGTTATGACCAACCTAGATAGCATATTCAAAAGCAGAGACATTACTTTGCCAACAAAGGTCTATCTAGTCAAGGCTATGGTTTTTCCTGTAGTCATGTATGGATGTGAGAGTTGTACTGTGAAGAAGGCTGAGCACCGAAGAATTGATGCTTTTGAACTGTAGTGTTGGAGAAGGCTCTTGAGAGTCCCTTGGACTGCAAGGAGATCCAACCAGTCCATTCTGAAGGAGATCAGCCCTGGGATTTCTTTGGAAGGAATGATGCTAAAGCTGAAACTCCAGTAGTTTGGCCACCTCATGCGAAGAGTTGACTCATTGGAAAAGACTCTGATGCTGGGAGGGATTGGGGGCAGGAGGAGAAGGGGACGACAGAGGATGAGATGGCTGGATGGCATCACCGACTCGATGGATGTGAGTCTGAGTGAACTCCAGGAGTTGGTGATGGACAGGGAGGCCTGGAGTGCTGCGATTCATGGGGTTGCAAAGAGTCAGACACGACTGAGCGACTGATCTGATCTGATCTGATCTGCCTTTACTGTATACCTGAACTAATGCAACCTAACACACACACTCCAATATAAAATAATAATTAAGTTAAAAAAATACAGAAAAACAAACGAAAAACAGTGTTCAGAGATGCACAGGTCATCTTCCCATCCTGCAGACATCAAAGCCAAATGTCAGGGAGGTGAAGCCTTTGCACACACTAGAGGGCAGTCTTGGAGCAGCAGTAAGTGTTTTCATGCTGATGAAATTTTTTTGTCTGGGCTTTTCTTCCCTTATCAGGTTAAAATGTATCTCTCTTTATTCCTAGACTCTAGGAGTCAGACTTGATTGTGCCCTTCTCTGTGGCATACCCATAACTCTTCCACAGCATTTATCACACTGTTGTTATTGTTTCTAGATAACTGGTGAGAAAAATTTTTCCATACGATTCTTGCCTTTTTGCCCATTTGAGCAAAGATATTGACAGCTTTTGCTTCCAACTATCTTTTCAAGGATGTCTGTATGGAAAACTGTCTTTCAAGACAGAGAGAATGTCTTCCTTCGAGGGGGAAAAAGGCAGGTTTTTTCCCTAACGCATTGATACCAAAGACGGTGACTTTTACCAAGTTGAGGTTAGGCAAGTTCACTAGCAGCCTCCTTTACAACACTGGGAGCTTCCTAAGCTTAGGGTTCCTCAGCTTTGATATCAACCTCCTATATACACACCTGCCTGGGCACTTTACATTGCCGCCATGGAATTTGGTGGGGGTCAGGAAGGATTCCATGAGAGTATGAGGTTCGTGCCACCTGCTGTGCACGAGTTGTTGTTGCTGTTGTTCAATCACTAAGTCATGTCCGACTCTTTCCTACCCCATGGACTGCAGCATGCCAGGAATCCCTGTCCTTCACTATCTCCTGGATTTGCTCAAACTCATGGCCATTGACTCAGTGATGTCATCCAACCGTCTCTCTCTGTTGCCCCCTTCTCCCCTTGCTCTCCATCTTTCCCAGCCTCAGGGTCTTTTCCAATGTGTTGACTCTTCACATCAGGTGGCCCAAGTATTGGAGCTTCAGCATCAGTCCTTTCAATTAATATTCAGGGTTGACTTCCTTTAGGATGGACTGGTTGGATCCCCTTGCTGTACAAGGGACTCTCAAGAGTCTTCTCCAACATGCTTTTGATGTTCAAAAGCATCAATTCTTCAGCACTCAGCCTTCTTTATGGTCCAACTCTCACATCTGTACAGGACTACTGGGAAAACCATAGCTGTGACTAGATTGATCTTGTCCTTTTCTCTGAGCCAGGAATCTCATGTATTATGCCAGTCAACTCTTTGCAACCCTAAAGACTGTAGACCACCAGGTTCCTCTGTCCAGAGAATTTTTCAGGCAAGAATACTGTAGTGTGTTGCCAATTCCTCCTCCAGGGAATCTTCCCAACCTAGGGATTGAACCCACATCCCCTGTATCTCCTGCATTGGCAAGCTGATTTTTACCACTGAGTCATGTAAGAAGCCCTGGTAAGCATTTAAACAGGGTGAAATCTCAGACCTTTTTTGAGTTTCTGATAAAGTGCAAAGTGTGTGTGTGTGTGTTTAACCTATTCAGTTTCTCCCGATCATGAACTCCTTAAGAGTGAGGGTTGCATCTAATTTATAAAGGTATTTCTAAGTCATAACTTAGTTAAAATTAAAATAGATGCTAGCTGAATAAAAATATAATGAGAACATGGGTAATTAAGAAGAGGAAAAGGGAAAAACCTACCATGTAATTTACAAACCTCTTCATCACTTAAATTCATGCTGTTTTCATTTAAGTTAAATGAATGCTATTATTTCAAGTTAGAAAAAAATGAGACTGTTGTTCATATATATTCTTCAAATTACAATCATTACCTCAACTCTCATACTGACATTCTAACCTCATATAATAGGGTCTTTGACGTACCTCAAAATGAATACATTAATTCTAAGAATCCAGAACATTTTATCACAAATAATGTGAAATTTTATAAGAAGTTTTACCTGAGTAAAAATCTGGGGTTATATGTAATCAGTGATAGAAATAAGATGTCATTCCTTCCCCAGTGGCTTGGCTCAAGAGGAAATGAGGAAAAAGCTCTCCCTCAATACCTACATTTGATGACACAAATTTATGTAGAGGAATAGGAATCTCATGGAAGATAAAAACTTGGACTATGATTCCTCTTTTTGCCACTCGGTAATCCACCATCAACATTAAAGTTCAAAATTTAAAGTATATTTTATATATAAAAACATAAAATCATGTATTTCTTCAATAAAGGAAAATGAGGGCTTCAGACTGAAAATGTAACAGAAGGAAGAAGAGGTTTAGACCTGCATTATAGATGGAAATGTTGCTTCTGGATTCTGTTTTTGGTTAACTTTGGAACCCATGCTTATTCAGTCGTTCTTGCACTGTGGGTGTGTCTGGTAAAATGACTCTGTATGTGCAGCCAAAGAACTGAAGCAGCATGACTAGTAAAAATTGGAACCCAAGTTGTTTAGCTGTGGGCAGCTTCCTTCAGAGAGTGATACCAAGCAAAGTAATGTCTTCTTCCTCAATGCAAGAAGATTTCAAGGCTGAACAAAACCTCCAAAGAGATGAGAGATTCAGTGGTAATAGCAATGGGATCAGCAAATGAGGCACCAGAACCAGGAGGAATGGAAAATTTCACTGAACCATAGTTCTGTGAATCTCCTGGGGCCCTTCAGCCTGCTCTCATTGGCTTAAGGAGATGTGGCTCCAATAACCCTGGAGGCATTTGATGACAGACTGGATGTACCTGACAGATAAAGTTATCCAGATGTCAGTCTCAGTGGGGTCCAGACAAAAGGTCTGAATTTCTATTTATTCTGAAATAACTGATTCATGGTCATGAGTAAGCATCCCTGGGGAGTCTTAGAAAAATTGGGGAAGGGGAACCTTGCTAGTAAACTGGGAGAGGTTTTAAAGCCATTGAAATGTGGGTCATAAATACAAATGCAATTTCATTTTATCCACAAGCTTGTGAAGCACAGGGGACATTTGGTAACAAAAATATCAAAGTACAAAAGATAAATTTCACAGGAAAAGTTTACAGCTTGTCCTCTGCAGGACAGACTATCTGTGCTGCTCTTTCATCACAGTTAGTTAAATGAGGGCTCTGGCAGCGCAATGACTCAGAGATAGCAAAATAAAGTCGTAACATCAATATCCTCAAATGTTTGGGGATATATTTGAGAACATAAATATTAAATGTTGAAAAAGGGATTCAACCTGCCCTTCACGTCCAGCCAGCTGGCTTTTCTCCATCATGCCGTGTCCTCTAAGATTATCCAAGTGAGAAAAACAAAACTTTCAAGGAGCAATGGTCTATAGTGCTTTGTAAAGAGGTAGTGAATTAGCGGTTTTGTTGTTGCTGCTGTTGTATTTCATTTTTATAAATAAAAATTTAATTTTTTTGACTCCACAGTCATAACAGATATCTCATTTGAAGGCAGATATTTCAGTAAAAAGGACTGTGAGCACTTCCAACCAAATAAAATCTCCCAGTATCTATCCAATGTTACCATTGATAGGTAAATTTCAACAAATCATTTCTTTGAAAGAAGACTTTGCTGACATTCAAGATCTGTTGGTTAATAATGCATTACTACTACTAATACTAAGTTGCTTCAATCATGTCCGACTCTGTGCGACCCCATGGACTGCAGCCTACCAGGCTTCTCCGTCCATGGGATTCTCTAGGCAAGAACACTGGAGTGGGTTGCCATTTCCTTCTCCAATGCGTGAAAGTGGAAAGTGAAAGTGAAGTCGCTCAGTCATGTCCGACTCTTAGCAACCCCATGGACTGCAGCCTACTAGGCTTCTCCATCCATGGGATTTTCTGGGCAACAGTACTGGAGTGGGGTGCTATTGCCTTCTCCAAGTTTGTTGATTACTCTTTCCAATATGGCTGCTAAGGAAAGCCATTGGGAATAATAAAAAATGAGAGGAGTAAATTAAGAACATGGCATATAAACTTCCTGGGTACCCAAGATTTTCATAAAAGATGAAGAAAAAAGGAGAAAACAGTAAACCAGGAGGTGAGAAGCTCCAGAAGCAAACATCACAGATTTTATCCATGACTTGACAATAAGAGCCATGGAAAAATCTAAATTCCTTTCTGAAACTTGAAGTGCACCTCCCAAATTATGTGAAGTGACTACCACTTAGGGAAAGTTCTGAACCCTGTTTGGCTGTGCACTATTTAGTAGAAGCCCAATGTCATCTCACCATAATATACTAGAATGAAAATCCCACCAAGAAGAAAAAGGATGAGAGAGGTAAATATTCCCCTAGCATGTATGATTAGCACCTCTGATGATTTTTCTTGAGCTCGAAGAGCTGTTATTAGAAAATTGTAACTCTGGGTAGTTAAGTGTGGCAGATGGCACATAGGAGTGAGTGGTGTGCAATTTACAGTAAACAAATTCTTTATCTTTGACGGGTCATGGGGAGAACTAAAACGGTCTCCAATTCAATCAGGGAATACACTAAAAAACACTGACATGCAGATTCACTAATTATAGTGAAATGTGTTAAAAAGCTACAATTATCCCAATGGATGGAACCTTTCCCCATGAAGACGAGAGAACACCACCCGGTGTCAGGGGCTGACAGCAGGATCCCATTTGTAAATGTGCCCCCAGGTTGGCTGACACCTGTTCAGAGATGATATTCAAGTCTTCAGGACTTTCCACTTGGTCTTCTCTCAAGACAGGTACACTTTCTGATAGTATATATGAGTGTGATTTCATCAGCTGTTCTTGTATCAAACATAAAAGCAAAAACTGTAGCTGTTTTCTGTCTTAAAGGAAGAGGATCATAAGTTAGTGGGAGTGTTTCTTATAATACTCCTTAATTATCATTAAAATAATGTTTCAAATATCCCAGAGCTTGATTTCTACCTCCACAGACAGAAGAAAGAAAACATAACACAAATATAAATGTGTTTCTTAATAAAAGTTATTTAATCATATATTGAACTGTGGCCATGAAAATTTATCAGACTGAGAAATAAAGGCACAGAATGTGAAATCATATAATTTTTAGGAACCACCTATATGATATAGACTGTCACCTACACTGGAGTACTCCATGGGATTTACTGGTGGCTTGAAGCATATGAACCTTATAGAGGTGTGATGGGGAGCTCTTAAATGATGCCATGTGGGTTGTTGCTGTTCAGTTGCTAAGTCGTTTCTGACCCTTTGTGACATAGGACTTCAATCCAAAGGCGTGAGACCATTGCATTGGAGGACTTGACTTGGATAATCCCTTAAATTCAGTGGTAAACGGGTGTTTGCACTCACTCAGTCATGTCTGACTCTGTGATCCCATGGACTGTAGCCTGTCAGGCTCCTCTGTCAGGCAAGAATCCTGGAGTGGGTTGTCATTTCCTTCTCCAGGGGATCTTTCTAACCTAAGGATTAAACCCACATCTACCGCATTGTAGGCAGATTCTTTACCCACTGAGCCATCGGTGGTGGAAGCCCCTCAATGATAGCTACCGGAATGTAAAAAAGAACAGCTATGATTTGAGGAAAGATTTTATCAAACACCCTCCAGATATCTAGAGACCTGGGAAATTTTGCTGGGTTTGTACCATTTTTTTGTGTGTGTATCTGTGTTATTATTTGTAACATAACCATCCCCTAAGGAAGTTCAGGCTAGAATTTCAAGTGTGCCAGTTGTACGATAAATGACCTAAGCATCCTTGGTGTGCCAGGCAATTCTGAAGGAAAAAACCACAGACACTGTCCTGGAATTGTGGCATCCTCATTTTTCTGATGAGAGATTGATTCCTCATTCTAACTGGGGAAAAAAATGTGACAATGTGTTATCTAAAAAAACTTATCTAATAGGTGTGACTGGTGGCTGTTTGACCACTTACTGTTTATCATGTCACTGGCCCAGATTTCTTCCTGAAGGGGATATGTGACTTTTTGTTGGGAACTGTATTATAGGCTAATGTTTCTGGACTCAGGACAGATATATAAAGAGACGGTGACTAAGTAGGCCTCAGGGTCTTAGAAGTGGTTGAGGAAAAAAATTACACTTTAATTCATTGGATCTATAACTCACAAGGATAAGAGAATATGATTTGGGACTTTGCTTTGGAATTTAACTTGAGAATTCTGGAATTTAATTTCTTTGTGTTTTCAGTCTTTGAGCTTTAATTTTCCCCTGGCAATTTAATGATAGCATTGAGCAGATATTCAAGTATGAGGGCCTCCTATATTGGAGGCATTTTGTTTTTGGAATATATGTTGTTGTATAATCTCACTGCATGCCCTCTACTAGGCCATGTGTCTAGAAATAATATGGGAGGAGAAATAGAATGAGGTGACCTCTAAGCACTGGGTAGAGCAAGGATCTGGGATTAATTGAAATAATGTACCATTCTCACTCATTTTTAGAGCCTTCTAAACCAAAGTCTACACTGCTCACCAGTGGTCCAGGTTGCACAGCAGAGCCCTGTTGGAATTCAGAGAACGGCTTCATGAAGCTCAGAGTATAGCTCTGTAGGCAGTGATCTCCTCTGGGACTCATAGACACATTCTGGGAAACCACAGGCTCATTGCCAAGCCAACTGGTTTAGAGAAACAAACAGCTGGAGATGTTACGGAAAATATTCATCCCTCACTCTTTGTAATGCTTCTCTACAGAGAGAAATTTTAAGTTAAGGTTTCCAAGCCTTTGCACTACCACTTCCTCACTTCTCATGGCCACTGCTCACCTACTATTTTTGTGGGAAGAAATTAGTAAATCAGGTTTCCAAATTAGGTGGAGTCTTCTATTACATCTCTGAAATATCAGGAATTTAGTTGTTTTTTTTTTTTTCCCTAGCCACCCAAAGCAATGATTGGGAGGCAGTGATACTGGGTAGGTCTCCATCTGGAAAGTGTTAGAAACCTAATTTATTTTTATTTAAGCCACATTCTTCACACTAGCAATAAAAGTAATGCCATTTTCATCTTAATCTGCCTGTAACTATATCTCCAACAGTTCTACATTAGCAGAGAATAAGGGTGTTATTAGCCAATTCAGATTCCTATACATTCTAGTTGTCTTCAGTTCAGTTCAGTTGCTCAGTCATGTCTGACTCTTTGCGACCCCATGAATCGCAGCACTCCAGGCCTCCCTGTCCATCACCATCTCCCGGAGTTCACTCAGACTCACGTCCATCGAGTCAGTGATGCCATCCAGCCATCTCATCCTCTGTCGGCCCCTTCTCCTCCTGCCCCCAATCCCTCCCAGCATCAGAGTCTTTTCCAATGAGTCAACTCTTTGCATGAGGTGCCCAAAGTACTGGAGTTTCAGCTTTAGCATCATTCCTTCCAAAGAAATCCCAGGGCTGATCTCCTTCAGAATGGACTGGTTGGATCTCCTTGCAGTCCAAGGGACTCTCAAGAGTCTTCTGCAACACCACAGTTCAAAAGCATCAATTCTTCGGTGCTCAGTTTTCTTCACAGTCCAACTCTCACATGCATACATGACCACAGGAAAAACCATAGCCTTGACTAGACGGACCTTTGTTGGCAAAGTAATGTCTCTGCTTTTGAATATGCTATCTAGGTTGGTCATAAATTTTCTTCCAAGGAGTAAGCATCTTTTAATTTCATGGCTGCAATCACCATCTGCAGTGATTTGGGAGCCCAAAAAATTAAAGTCTGACACTGTTTCCACTGTTTCTCCATCTATTTCCCATGAAGTGATGGAACCGGATGCCATGATCTTCATTTTCTGAATGTTGAGCTTTAAGCCAACTTTTTCACTCTCCACTTTCACTTTCATCAAGAGGCTTTTGAGTTCCTCTTCACTTTCTGCCATAAGGGTGGTGTCATCTGCATATCTGAGGTTATTGATATTTCTCCTGGCAATCTTGATTCCAGCTTGTGCTTCTTCCAGCCCAGTGTTTCTCAAGATGTACTCTGCATCTAAGTTAAATAAGCAGGGTGAAAATATACAGCCTTGATGAACTTTTCCTATTTGGAACCAGTCTATTGTTCCATGTCCAGTTCTAACTGTTGCTTCCTGACCTGCATATAGGTTTCTCAAGAGGCAGGTCAGGTGGTCTGGTATTCCCATCTCTTTCAGAATTTTCCACAGTTTATTGTGATCCACACAGTCAAAGGCTTTGGCATAGTCAATAAAGCAGAACTAGATGTTTTTCTGGAACTCTCTTGCTTTTTCGATGATCCAGCAGATGTTGGCAATTTGATCTATGGTTCCTCTGCCTTTTCTAAAACCAGCTTGAACATCTGGAAGTTCATGGTTCACGTATTGCTGAATCCTGGCTTGGAGAATTTTGAACATTACTTTACTAGCATGTGAGATGAGTGCAATTTTGCGGTAGTAAGTATTTAAATTACGTTCAATATCAAAATAAGAACATTCACTTTTATGTATCTACTCATTTCTAAAGCTATGTTAGAACTCACCTTACAGAAAAAACTGAAGATCGAGTAAACATACTTTCATAGCTTTTAAAAATCCTCTTACATTATAGTTTTGACATGAAAAAGTCATAAATTTCATGGGTATTACATTTATATTGGAAATAAAAGGTGTCGTATATATAATATTTTAATATTAATTTAAAAAATCTAATCTTCTTCATGAGCCCTTATCTTATCCTACTCAATAACTAGAAAACCCAAGCTTCTTAGGTGGACATTGTCTTTCTTTGGACTATAGCAATCGCCCTGCTCCCACCCAACTCTATTCATGGGGAATCTCCTACTCCAAGACTCTTGATAAGAGGCAGTGACTACTGCTCACTCTGGGAACTGAATTTTTTCTCCCAGTTTTCACATGACCTAGCTTCTACCAATAATATACACACACTAGACCTTGGCTTAGAGTCTGGGATACACAGAAGCAGGGAGTGTGCAAAATCCATTCTTTCAATATTGCCAGTAAGAGCTACAGTTGCATCCATATCCCAAAGCTGGCAGCAACAGAAAGAGTTCCAGCATTATCTCTATTGTCCAGCAATGATCATGGAGGTACTTTCAATGGAGATACTCATTCTCAGCAGCGTTGTCTTGATGGATGCTTGCTGCAGAATGATTTGGACTTTGACTAGGTAGCCTCCAAGTCTAGTTTTCAAGCAGTCACAGCAATTGTTAACCAACTAATAGCTTAGTAAGAAGAGCTGGCAAGAAAACACAGAAGAATTATACAAAAAAAGATCTTCATGACCCAGATAATCACGATGATGTGATCACTCACCTAGACCCAGACATCCTGGAATGCAAAGTCAAATGGGCCTTAGGAAGCATCACTATGAACAAAGCTAGTGGAGGTGATAGATTTCCACTTGAGCTATTTCAAATCCTGAAAGATGATGCTGTGAAAGTTCTGCATTCAATATGTCAGCAAATTTGGAAAACTCAGCAGTGGCCACAGGAATGGAAAAGGTCAGTTTTCATTCCAATCCCAAAGAAAGGCAATACCAAAGAATGCCCATACTACTGCACAATTGCACTCATCTCACACGCTAACAAAGTAATGCTCAAAATTCTCCAAGTCAGACTTCAACAGTACATGAACCGTGAACTTCCAGATGTTCAAACTGGATTTAGAAAAGGCAGAGAACCAGAGATCAAACTGCCAACATCTGTTGGATCATCAGAAAAGCAAGAGTTCCAGAAAAACATCTACTTTTGCTTTATTGACTACACCAAAGCCTTTGACTATGTGGATCACTACAAACTGTGGAAAATTCTTCAAGAAATGGGAATACCAGACCGCCTGACCTGCTCCTGAGAAATCTGTATGCAGGTCAAGAAGCAACAGTTAGAAAGGGACATGGAACAACAGACTGGTTCCAAATCAGAAAAGGATTATGTCAAGGTTGTATAGTGTCACCCTGCTTATTTAACTTATATGCAGAGTACATCGTGAGAAATGCTGTGCTGGATGAAGCACAAGCTGGAATCAAGATTGCCAGGAGAAATGTCAATAACCTCAGGTATGCAGATGACACCACCCTTATGGCAGAAAGCTAAGAAGAACTAAAGAGCTCTTGATGAAAGTGAAAGAGGAGATGGAAAAAGGTGGCTTAAAACTCAGCATTCAGAAAACTAAGATCATGGCATCCAATCCCGTCAATTCATGGCAAATAGATGGGGAAACAGTGACAAACTTTATATTTCGGGGCTCCAAAATCACTGCAAATGGTGACTGCAGCCATGAAATTAAAAGACGCTTACTCCTTGGAAGGAAAGTTATGACCAGCCTAGCAGCATATTAAAAAGTAGAGACCCTTTGCCAACAAGGGTCCATTCTAGTCAAAACTGTGGTTTTTCCAGTATTCATGTATGGGTGTGAGAATTTGACTATAAAAAAAGCTGAATGTCAAAGTATTGATGTTTTTGAACTGTGGTGTTGGAAAAGACTCCTGAGAGTCCCTTGGACTGTAAGGAGATCCAACCAGTCCCTCCTAAAGGAAATCAGTCCTGAATATTCATTGAAAGGATTGATGCAGAAGCTGAAACTCCAATACTTTGGCCACCTGATGCAAAGAACTGACTCACTGGAAAAGACCCTGATGCTGGGAGAGATTGAAGGTGGGAGGAGAAGGGGATGACAGAGAATGAGATGGTTGGATGGTATCACCGAGTCAATGGACATGAGTTTGAGTAAACTCTGGTAGCTAGTGATGGACAGAAAAGCCTGGCGTGCTGTAGTCCACGGGGTCACACAGAGTCAGACATGACTGAATGACTGAACTGAACTGAACTGAACTCAGCCTTAGTAAATCTGATTCTCTGCTTAAATTAACCAGCAATGGTTCTGCCACTTGAAAGTAAAAGTCCTGATGGATACCCTGTTCAGGTAACACTACCAGTTTCTACCAGTATGAACAGTTTCCTATCTGTTTAAAACAACCTCTTTCAGAGTAAGTCCTCAGTTGTACAGACTGATGTCCTCTTTCCTTTTTCTTCCACAAAAAGTGCCTAGGTCTGCATAGTCCAGTAGAGCAGCCATTAGTCACAGAGGCTATTGAGCACCTGAGGTATGGTTATTCTGAGTTGAGATGTGCTGTAAGTGTGAAAAACAACTGAATTTCAAAGACTTATTACAAAAAAAGATGTAGAATACCTCCTTAACAATGTTTCATATTAATTACATATTGAAATTATATTATGAAAATATGAAAATATTAGGTTAAATGAAATATATTAAAATTAATTTCCTTTGTTTCTTTTTACTTTTAAAAATACAGCTACTAGAAAAATTTTAGTTACATGAGTGGCTCACATTATATTTTTATTGGATAGGCATATAGGAGAGCAAATGCTTATACATTTATATATTATATTGTTATTCTGTTAACTAAATCCCTTCTTCCACAATATTATTTGAAATCTAAATTATTTCTAGTAAGGAAGGGCAAGGGGCTAATGTAATAAAAGTGTCCAGGTGCCTGACACAGTGCTATTAATTTGTTTATATTATTTTAATGAACCTTCATTATCAGTATGTGAAGGAAATATTATTATAAATGGAGATATATACTAAGAAGCTAGATAGTTTTCCCATGGATATTTATCTATTACATGGCAGAGCTAGTTCTGAAACATAGATCAGTTTGTCTTCCAAGAACTATTTGCATTATCCCAAGGGTCACACCCTTTCTGTTCCACTCTCACCCCATTAACTATTCACAAGAAAGCTTCCAAAAAGCTTTCTATTTTAGAAAACTATAGTATTAATATTTTCATTAAGCTATATTATGACTGTGTTTCAAATTGTCAAATTCAGTAACTAATGCAAAATCAAACTTACTGAAATAAGACATTCTTACCCAATAAAATTTATGAGCCAAAAGCACTTCTCTATTTCTTCTGTCTTCTAGGTCTAGGTTCTTAGGTCTAGCTGAACTTAGAACTATTTTAAACATAAACTATTTTTAAATTTTCTATTTGAATCAACTGTCTATCTGATCCACTTGGAGCCCTTGAACCAATACGAACGACTCAATACATAGATACAGGTGGTCAAATTACTTTCTGTTGGCAAGAGGTTATCTAGGAGATATATTTTTAAGTTCTGAAATATTAAAAACTCAGGAATATTTTGATAACTTATAGAGACATCAGTAAAGACTATTTTTTTTATTATGAGGTACCAGAATATTAGGACTTCCCCAGTGACTCAGTGGTTCAAGAATCTGCCTGCAATGCAGGAGCCATAGGAGACATGGGTTTGATCCCTGGGTTGGGAAGACCCTCTGGAGGAGGGCATGGTAACCCACTCCAGTATTCTTGCCTGGAGAATCCCATGGACAGAGGAGCTTGGTGGGCTACAGTCCATAGGGTCACAGAGAGTCGAACATGACTGAAGTGACTTAGCATGCATCAGGATATTAGGAGCATTTGAAACCATACATAAAAGTCCAGGAAAAATTGAATGCCACTATTTATAGGTTCAAAATAAATGTCAAAATAAGTTCATGTACTGCACTTCATCCTGTTCATGTGACCAGTTGTCTTGCTGTTCATACTGTTCACACTATTCGCTGAACCTAGGGTAGGCAAGGCATGACATAAGAGGCTGGAAGAAGACGCAAGGAGCCATAGGAACTGCAGACACATTTATTCTCTCCTGGCTGGCACAGCAGTCATAACACAGCCTTTCTTCTGGCTGACTTAGCAGCCATAGCAGCAGCCATAACATAACCATAAGGTAGCCATAACATAACCTCATATAACATAACCATGACGTCACTCCAATGTAGGCCCAATGCAGCAGCAGCCAGGGGTTTCATGGTTTAGCTCATACAGGTGTACCATACGACTCTGGGCTTTTCCAGGTGAAGTTTATATATCAAAAGTAGCCCACGTCCAAGTGAGTATCTTGTGACACACATGTGCAGCACTATAAGTGATCTCAGCTGTTACATAATCATTATTTACAAAACATGCAGCAAGAGCAAGAGGCTGTGGGGCAAGTTAGCCTGACCACACCATCTTGGCTAATTTGCTCTTTCCCTACAGTATACTAATTCAGACTTTAGACTAATTTTCACCAAAACTTGGTATTTTTTTAACCTTTGAACTTTTGTTAATTGTAGATTAAGTCTGTCCCACATACGTGTTCAACCAAAACAGTACTATCCTTGCTATTTATTCTGTGGTGAGCATAGAAGCAATATGTGCCTATAGAATTAAGGGCCCTGTTGAAATATTTCATTGACAAAAATCCTCAACCTCTGTGTGTCATAATTCAGTCTAAGTGATACACCTCTGAATTGGTAGGGGACTTGGGTCTGAAAAAGTTAGAAGGGGTGTCACAGCATGTCTTTTGGAATAATAAAATTCAGTGTACTGTATTCTCCTAAGTAGCTTCATTTGAACACTAAAGATTTTTGATGATATTTAAAGGGCCATAAAATATGCTCAAAGGAGAGACTAATGAAACATATGTATGGCCCTGTGCTGGAGAAGAGCACAGAGTAACAGTGAAGTTGAGAATAACATTCTTTGGACTTCAAATGTAGGAATGATTGTTATAAATGGAAATGATCTGAGGAGGTTATGAGGTCTTTGGAAGGACAGACAAAGAGAATCTAAGTACCAAAATAGATAAAAGATAAAGTTAGTTGGAATAGAATGTGAAAGAAATGAAAGGGAAGTCAGAAAGAACTTTTTTGCTTTAGTTTCTAAATATCTTGAATGGCAGGCTAGAGATTTTGGATATTATCCCATATGTTACAGGGTTATGATGAAAACATGGTTTGATAAGATTCTGAACTAATGAGATAAAAATGCGTAAAATGGGGTGTGAGACACATGATAAACAAAGCATTGACAAAACTGTGGCTGTATTACACAATAATAGTGGGAGACTTTAATACCCCACTCACACCTATGGATAGATCAACTAAACAGAAAATTAGCAAGGAAAAACAAATTTTAAATGATACAATGGACCAGTTAGACCTAATTGATATCTATAGGACATTTTGCCCCAAAACAATGAATTTCACCTTTTCCTCAAGTGCACACAGAACCTTCTCCAGGATAGATCACATCCTGGGCCATAAATCTAACCTTGGTAAATTCAAAAAAATTGAAATCATCTCAAGCATCTTTTCTGATCACAATGCGGTTAGATTAGATGTCAACTACAGGGAAAAAAAAACTATTAAAAATACAAACATATTGAGGCTAAACAACATGCTTCTGAATAATCAACAAATCACAGAAAAAATCAAAAAAGAAATCAAAATATGCATAGAAATGAGTGAAAATGAAAACACAACAACCCAAACCCAATGGGATTCAGTAAAAGCACTGCTAAGGGGAAGGTTCATAGCAATATAAGCTTACCTCAAGAAACAAAAGAAAAATCAAATAAATAACCTAACTCTACACCTAAAGCAACTAGAAAAGGAAGAAATGAAGAAACCCAGGGTTAGTAGAAGGAAAGAAATCATAAAAATTAGGACAGAAATAAATTGAAAAAGAAACGAAGGAAACCATAGCAAAAATCAACAAAGCTAAAAGCTGGTTCTTTGAGAAGATAAATAAAATAGACAAACCATTAGCCAGACTCATCAAGAAAAAAAGGGAGAAGAATCAAGTCAACAAAATTAGAAATGAAAATGGAGAAATCACAACAGACAATACAGAAATACAAAGGGTCATAAGAGACTATTATCAGCAACTACATGCCAATAAAATGGAAAACTTGGAAGAAATGGATGAATTCTTAGAAAAGTATAACTTCCTAAAACTGAACCAGGAAGAAATATAAAAACTTAACAGACCCTTCACAAGCACAGAAATTGAAACTGTAATCAGAAATCTTCCAACAAACAAAAGCCCAGGATCAGACAGCTTCACAGATGAATTCTACCAAAAATTTAGAGAAAACCTAACACCTATCCTACTCAAACTCTTTCAGAAAATTGCAGAGGAAGGTAAACTTCCAAACTCATTCTATGAGGCCACCATCACCCTAATACCAAAACCAAACAAAGATGCAACAAAAAAAGAAAACTACAGGTCAATATCACTGATGAACATAGATGCAAAAATCCTTAACAAAATTCTAGCAAACAGAATCCAACAACATATTAAAAAGATCATATATCATGACCAAGTGGGCTTTATCCCAGGGATGCAAGGATTCTTCAATATTTGCAAACCAATCAATGTGATACACCACATTAACAAATTGAAAGGTAAAAAACCACATGATTATCTCAACAGATGCAGAGAAAGCCTTTGACAAAATTTTACATACATTTATCATAAAAACCCTCCAGAAAGCAGGCATAGAAGGAACATACCTCAACATAATAAAAGCCATATATGATAAACCCACCAGAGAAGGCAATGGCATCCCACTCCAGTACTCTTGCCTGGAAAATCCCATGGATGGAGGAGCCTGGTGGGCTGCAGTTCATAGGGTCGCTAAGAGTCAGACATGATTGAGCGACTTCACTTTCACTTTTCACTTTCATGCATTGGAGAAGGAAATGGCAACCCACTCCAGTGTTCTTGCCTGGAGAATCCCAGGGATGGGGGAGCCTGGTGGGCTGCCTTCTATGGGGTTGCACAGAGTCGGACACAACTGAAGTGACTTAGCAGCAGCAGCAGCAGCATGATAAACTCACAGCAAACATTATCCTCAATGGTGAAAAATTGAAAGCATTTCCCCTAAGTCAGGAACAAGACAAGGGTGCCCACTCTCAACACTACTATTCAACATAGTTTTGGAAGTTTTAGCCACAGCAATCAGAGAAGAAAAAGAAATAAAAGGAATCCAGATTGAAAAAGAAGTAAAACCCTCACTGTTGGCAGATGGCATGATCCTCTACATAGAAAACTCTAAAGACTCCACCAGAAAATTACTAGAGCAAATCAATGAATATAGTAAAGTTGCAGGATATAAAATTAATACACAGAAATCCCTTGCATTCTTATACACTAACAATGAGAAAACAGAAAGAGAAATTAAGGAAACAATTCCATTCACCATTGCAACAAAAAGAATAAAATACTTAGGAATAAATTTACCTAAAGAAACAAAAGACCTGTATATAAAAAACTATAAAACACTGAAAAAAGAAATCAAAGATGAAACTAATCGATGGAGAAATATACCATGTTCATGGATAGGAAGAATCAATATAGTGAAAATGAGTATACTACCCAAAGCAATCTATAGATTCAATGCAATCCCTATCAAGCTACCAACGGTATTTTTCACAGAGCTAGAACAAATAATTTCAAAATTTGTATAGAAATACAAAAAACCTGGAATAGCCAAAGCAATCTTGAGAAGGAAGAATGGAACTGGAGGAATCAACCTGCCTGACTTCAGACTATACTACAGAGTAACAGTCATCAAGACAGTATGGTACTGGCACAAAGATAAAAATATAGACCAATGGAAGAAAACAGAAAGCCCAGAGATAAATCCATGCACCTATGGACACCTTATCTTCAACAAAGAAGGCAAGAACATACAATGGAGAAAAGACAATCTCTTTAACAAGTGGTGCTGGGAAAACTGATCAACCAATTGTAAAAAAGTTAAACTAGAACACTTTCTAACAACATATACAAAAATAAACTCAAAATGGATTAAAGATCTAAATGTAAGACCAGAAACTATAAAACTCTTAGAGAAAAATATAGGCAAAACACTCTCTGACATAAATCACAGCAGGATCCCCTATGACCCACCTCACAGAGTAATGAAAATAAATGCAAAAATAAACAAATGGGACCTAATTAAACATGAAAGTTTTTGCACAACGAAGGAATCTATAAGCAAGGTGAAAAGACAGCCTTCAGAATGGGAGAAAATAATAGCAAATGAAGCAACTGACAAAGAATTAATCTCAAAAATATACAAACAACTCCTGCAGCTCAATTACAGAAAAATGAACGACTCAATCAAAAAATGGGCCAAGGAACTAAACAGACATTTCTCCAAAGAAGACATACAGATGGCTAACAAACACATGAAAAGATGCTCAGCATCACTCATTATCAGAGAAATGCAAATCAAAACCACAATGAGGTACCACCTCATGCCAGTCAGAATGGCTGCTATCAAAAAGTCTACAAACAATAAATACTGGAGAGGGTGTGGAGAAAAAGGAACCCTCTTACACTGTTGGTGGGAATGCAAACTAATACAGCCACTATGGAGAACAGTGTGGAGACTCCTTAAAAAACTGGAAATAGAATTGCCATATGACCCAACAACCCCACTGCTGGGCATACACACCAAGGGAACCAGAATTGAAAGAAACACGTGTACCCCAATGTTCATCACAGCACTGTTTACAAGAGGCAGGACATGGAAGCAACCTAGATGTCCATCGGCAGATGAATGGATAAGAAAGGTGTGGTACATATACAAAATGGATTATTACTCAGCTATTAAAAAGAATGCATCTGAATCAGTTCTAATCAGGTGGATGAAACTGGAGCCTATTATACAGAGTGAAGTAAGTCAGAAAGAAAAACACCAATACAGTGTTTTAACACATATATATGGAATTTAGAAAGACAGTAACAATGACCCAGTGGAAACAGTGTCAGACTTTATTTTTTTGGGCTCCAAAATCACTGCAGATGGTGATTGCAGCCATGAAATTAAAAGACGCTTACTCCTTGGAAGGAAAGTTATGACCACCCTAGATAGCATATTCAAAAGCAGAGACATTACTTTGCCAACAAAGGTCCGTCTAGTCAAGGCTATGGTTTTTCCTGTGGTCATGTATGGATGTGAAAGTTGGACTGTGAAGAAGGCTGAGCGCTGAAGAATTGATGCTTTTGAACTGTGGCGTTGCAGAAGACTCTTGAGAGTCCCTTGGACTGCAAGGAGATCCAACCAGTCCATTCTGAAGATCAGCCCTGGGATTTCTTTGGAAGGAATGATGCTAAAGCTGAAACTCCAGTAGTTTGGCCACCTCATGCGAAGAGTTGACTCATTGGAAAAGACTCTGATGCTGGGAGGGATTGGGGGCAGGAGGAGAAGGGGACGACAGAGGATGAGATGGCTGGATGGCATCACTGACTCGATGGACGTGAGTCTGAGTGAACTCCGGGAGATGGTGATGGACAGGGAGGCCTGGAGTGCTGTGATTCATGGGATCACAAAGAGTCGGACACGACTGAGAGACTGAACTGAACTGAACTGAACAATGACCCTATATGCAAGACAGCAAAAGAGACATAGATGCAAAGAACAGACTTTTGGACTCTGTGGGAGAAGATGAGGGAGGGATGATATGAGAGAATAGCACTGAAACATGTATATTATTGAGAGAGTCAATTCCTAGGCAAATTGATAAGAAGTCCAGGGTCCCCAAGGAGGAGAAAGGGGTCTGGAATTCTCAATGAGGAGGAAAGGACAAACTTTATTGTCTACATTCCCTGCTGCTGCTGCTGCTAAGTCGCTTCAGTTGTGTCCGACTCTGTGCGACCCCATAGATGGCAGCCAACCAGGCTCCCCTGTCCCTGGGATTCTCCAGGCAAGAATACTGGAGTGGTACAATCCCTCAGTTCAGTCAGTTCAGTTCAGTCGCTCAGTCGTGTCCGACTCTTTGCGATTCCATGAATCGCAGCACACCAGGCCTCCCTGTCCATCACCAACTCCCGGAGTTCACTGAGACTCACGTCCATCGAGTCAGTGATGCCATCCAGCCTTCTCATCCTCTGTTGTCTCCTCCTCCTGCCCTCAAACCCTTCCAGCATCAGAGTCTTTTCTAATGAGTCAACTCTTCACATGAGGCGCCCAAAGTACTGGAGTTTCAGCTTTAGCATGATTCCCTCCGAAGAAATCCCAGAGCTGATCTTCTTCAGAATGGACTGGCTGGATCTCCTTGCAGTCCAAGGCACTCTCAAGCATCTTCTGCAACACCACAGTTTAAAAGCATCAATTCTTTGGTGCTCAGCCTTCTTCATAGTCCAACTCTCACATCCATACATGACCAAAGGAAAAACCATAGCCTTGACTAGACGGACCTTTGTTGGCAAAGTAATGTCTCTGCTTTTGAATATGCTATCTAGGGTGGTCATAACTTTCCTTCCAAGGAGTAAGCGTCTTTTAATTTCATGGCTGCAATCACCATCTGCAGTGATTTTGGAGCCCAAAAAAATAAAGTCTGACACTGTTTTCACTATTTCCCCATCTATTTGCCATGAAGTGATGGGACTGGATGCCATGATCTCCGTTTTCTGAAGGAGATCATGGCAACTTTTTCACTCTCCTCTTTTACTTTCATCAAGAGGCTTTTGAGTTCCTCTTCACTTTCTGCCATAAGGGTGGTGTCATCTGCATATCTGAGGTTATTGATGTTTCTCCCAGCAATCTTGATCCCAGCTTGTGCTTCTTCCAGCCCAGCATTTCTCATGATGTACACAACTCAGTTTAAACTCTGCACTAGGGATTATACCAGAGAAGGCAATGGCACCCCACTCCAGTACTCTTGCCTGGAAAATCCCATGGATGGAGGAATGTGGAAGGCTGCAGTCCATGGGGTCGCTGAGGGTCAGACACAACTGAGCGACTTCACTTTCACTTTTCACTTTCATGCATTGGAGAAGGAAATGGCAACCCACTCCAATGTTCTTGCCTGGAGAATCCCAGGGATGAGGGAGCCTGGTGGGCTGCCATCTATGGGGTCGCACAGAGTCGGACACGACTGAAGTGACTTAGCAGGGATTATACAACAACAATGTATCCTGCTTGAGGACAGTTTCTCCTTCCTGAAAACTTTCTGACTAATCCTGATATCTTAGAATGTATATTATGGGAGTGGGTCTGGTAGGATCTTTCTATTGTTTAATTCTAATCTTGTTATCCTAAAATGTATGGAGAAGGAAATGGCAACCCACTCCAGTGTTCTTGACTGGAGAACCCCAGGGACGGGGGAGCCTGGTGGGCTGCCGTCTATCGGGTGGCACAGAGTCGGACAGGACTAAAGTGACTTAGCAGTATCCTAAAATATAAATTGTGGGAGTGGGTCTGGTAAAATTTCCACAAACTTGAGACATTCTTTTGATTCATTGTAATAACTAATTAAAAGGTATATAACGCCATTGCTAACACTAGCAAGGGGGTATTCTTTCTGCCTCCTTCTGATGTCTATGTTAGAAGCTTTCTCTGTCTCTTTTATACTTTAATAAGACTTTATTACATCAAAGCTCTGAGCGATCAAGCCTTGTCTCTGGCCCCAGATTGAATTCCTCTCCTCTGGAGGACAAGAATCCCAGCGGCTTTCATGGTTCAGCAACAACCTTTCATTATCATATGTGAAATAGATTGCCAGTCCATGTTCGATGCATGAGACAGGGTGCTCAGGGCTTGGATGACCCAGAGGGATGGGATTGGGAGGGAGGTGGGAGGGGGTTCAGGGTGGGGAACACATGTACACCTGTGGCTGACTCATGTCAATGTGTGGCAAAAATCACTACAATATTGTAAAGTAGTTGGCCTCCAATTTAAGTTAATTATTAAAAAAAAAAACAAAAACCTGTTGCTGTAGGTGGGAACAAGGATGAAGTGTTAATTCAAACTGAAACTAAGATACCAAGCCTGGGAGCTTAGGAGAGGGCCTTAAGTATGAATAAAAAATACAAATAATATGGATATTGCAAAAGCTGACTAAGTTGGAAGGATACATTGGTTAATTCCATTGATTCTGAGTTGATAATACACACTATTAACAAGACACAAAAGACTCAAGACTATGTAAAGGCTGGTGGGGTGTGAACCTTTTGATTTGCTAACTTTACCAAATTGAGTGTACTACAGCAATATGAAGAATCAAAATCACTCAGAAGTGGTTTATTATTTATAGAAGTATTTTCCTACTCCCTTGAATCACTGCCTGATTTTAGTTGAAATAACATAACACGAAATGATTATTCAAGTGTCACAAGTAACTGGGCAAATGAACATATGCATGTACAGGCAAAGAGACTGTTAAAGGCATTTATCATTGGAAGATGTACAGTACCTAAATTAGTAGTTGTTTTACTATTTTTTCATTCATTGGAATGCATCCTTTGACATTCCTATTTCACATTACTTCTATATTGTACACCCAAAGATAAAAATTGAGAGAATTAATGATGTTGTGACTGGTGCTGAATTTATTTCTCTAATATATTTTATACATTGAACCACGATTAATTTTGAATTTTCTCTGAATTATTTCAACCACATGATTCTACAAGAGAGATTTTTTGGGGGGAGGATATATTTGGGAGGACTGGTTTTTATTTGACTACATATGCAAAATAAATTGGAGTCTATTTATCTCGCTGCTGTTTGTAGTCTACAGTTTGTTATCTCAAAGTCATTGTTCTAAATCAAACAAGTTCAGAAAGAATAGAGATTTGAGAACTTTAAGAGCATGATAGTGACATGCTTGATGACTTTATAGCATGTTTCAATAGGAAAGAAAATTACTTAGGAAGAAATTTTTTTTCTTCCTAATCTACCTTTACACTACAACTATAATAGAGACACTATGACTTTATTCTATCTTGGTTCACTTGGAAAAATAAAAGTATATTAAAAAAAAGGTTCTAAGACAAATGTACTACTATTACTGCAGCCCCAGCTATTAGTATTATTTATAATTGCTGCTCCCTTCAAAAAGGAGCCCTTTGCCAAAGGAATCATAAAAGCTACCAATTTTCACTTTTGTAGAGAAGGATTTGTGGATATTAATGTCGCCTTTTGTCACATCTTTTTTATTTTATCCAGCAAAGTAGAGGGAACAGCTAAACTAGGCAGAACAAATAGAAGTTCTTTGACTTGTATGACAGAAAATTCCCCCAGGTGGAAGCTTCAAGCAGCTATAATAAATCTTGATTTAGAGAAGTATATTTCATAATACAAGATATTTCATTTCCCTAAACCACTGTATTGCACACACCTATGAGAGACAAGCAAGAAACATGCAATTTTTATTGACTGATGAAAATAGGACTGATAGTTACTTAGAATTTGAAAAAAAAAAAGTGTGCTAACTTTTGAAATTAAAATAAGCTGTAAATTGTAGGATGGTATTAGTACCTACATTATAGGGTGTTTTGGAGATCAAAAGAGAATCTGTATGAGGTTCTCGTCACCATCAGTGTCTCACTGTAGGTATTCCATCAAACTGCCACCAGTGTTACTTCCATTACTACTCACATAGCTCAAGCAACATAATATACTAACTAAAAGTATTTATATTGACATTTAAATGACTTATTATATTAAAAGTCATTATTTAATCAGGGGGCAGTAGGACACAACTGAGCCCACACACACACATTCAATTAGAAATCACTTTTTCCTACTCATTTTCACACATGAAGGTGATTTACCATACATTAGAATTAGTGGTACAGTTATCATAAACCTGGGGCTTCCCTGGTAGCTCACTGGTAAAGAATCCACCTGCCAGTGCAGGAGACAGGTCCGATTCCTGGGTTAGGAAGATCACCTGGAGAAGGAAAATGGCTACCCATTTTCCAAAAATACCCATTTTCCAGTATTGTTGCCTGGGAAATCCCATGGAGAGAGGAGCCTGGTGGGATACCAGGGGTGGGGGCACGGAAGAGTCAGACATGACTTAGCAACTAAAACACAACAACATCATAAACCTATTTGATATTTTCTAATAGATAAAACCCAACTTTAATTAGCTGAGTCTTCATTCTAAACTTTCCATTCTAGTTTATTTAAACAAACTGTATTTAATCCCAGGAAGAGTTCTCAGTTTATTTGATGAAGATATGCCATCATCAAGTTAGACTATAATGTAGGTGGGGGTTTGGAGAAGCTCTTCACGTAGCCATAGAGGGGCTGGACTGGAGAGAATGCAGTGTGAACAGAAAGAATAGAAGCTTGCTAGAATTATCCAGGAATAAAATGAGGAAGAATGTGTTCATATTTACAAATAACGTGAAATGAAATGAAAAAAGAGAATAATACCCAACTTAGGTGGAAATGAATTTTTGGCTGTCCTAGTCATTCAAAACAAAGTTGTGAATCTGTACCTTTTGAAAAAAAACATGTCCATAAGGCATATGCAATGGAAAACAACCCTCAACCGTTACTCAGGGTCTATCTACTTTTCCTTTGTATACAAATTTACCCCAGGTTGTAAAAAAAAAGTGTTTTAAGATGAAGGAGAATAAAAAATATATCAAAGCAGAAAAGCAAGTAGAAAAGCAACAATTTAATATCCTGAATGTGGGGAAAATATGACCCAAAGCATGGCAATACCTCCAGGGACTATCTTAATCTCACATCATCATTAAGATGAGTTTGGTTATATTTATAACTCAACAAGAGGGAAAACGTGTTTTCTCCAGAATTCTTAAGAGCTACAAATGGTCAATAGCAAAGTGAGGCTGAATCCCAAGAGCAAACCAGGATAGGTGTGGGGAGAGAAAACAGCCATGTTCCCTAGTGGACTGCCAGGAATAGGGAGGCAGCATCAGGAGGACTTGGGAGGAGACAGAGAGGGAACCAGAGGGCCTAGGAGTGAAATAATGCCACGGACACCACCTGAACAGTCATCCCTTCCTAGCTATAACCAGGATCAAGGTTCAGAACAATGTCCATCTATATTTCTGAAAGGCAGAGAAGTTTTCAATGACATCAATATTCTGACTAATGAGAAAAACCTGTTTTGAATATGCATTAATGTTTAAAACTTCTGTCACTGTAGAGAGAATAGCTTAACAGTTCTAAGAACCAACTTTGGAGCCGGGTGGATCTATGTTTAAGTCCCTATTTCATCTGGGTTGTACTTTTGACAACATAGTTAATTAACCTCTCAGAGTCTTTTTTCATAATAGCAATAGCAATATCCACTTCATTTAGCTTGCTAGAAAGATGAAATAACATATCTAAAGTTGTATTTGTTATTTATTGCTGTGCAATGAATTACCCCAAAACTTAGTGGCTAAAATCAACAAACGTTTATCGTGTCACAGTGACTAAATCCAGCCTACCCTTGAAAGAAGAGATTACACAAGGCAAGAATTCCAGGAGATAGGATCATTGGACCTTATCTTGGAAGCTGTCTGTCACACTTGTGTTTAGCAAAGTGCTAGCACATAATGGGGAAGGAAATGGCAACTCACTCCAGAATTCTTGCCTGGAGAATCCCAGGGACAGAGGAGTCTAGTGGGCTGCTGTCTACGGGGTTGCACAGAGTTGGATACAACTGAAGTGACTCAGCAGCAGCAGCAGCAGCACATAATAAAGCTTAATATATGCTAGTGCCTATGATTAGTATCTTTTGGAAAACTCACAAAATAGTTCTTTATTTATGGTTAGTGGATAAATGAGGTACTATTTGTGCTCAATCTTCAAAAATATCCTAAATAACAAATAAGATAGGATATGCCCAAATATGAAACTCAAGTCACCAAGTCCTTAATCTAGTAAATTATATCTGAACACACAGTATTACAAATCATTTATATCAAGCAAACAGGGAGACAGTTAGAAGCAAAAGACCATGAGGAAGGTTAGGCTTATCTATCCACTCTGAAGACTTGTGTAAGTGGTGACTTGCTTTCACCATGGCCACCAGAGTCTTCTATTCTGCAACTGAGGACACTGGAATTAAGTAGTCTTGCTATCCCTCACTATAGTAAGTCAAAGGGTGATGTAGGGAAAAGAAAAATAAGTACCCATAACCTCAGAAATTAGCAGGATAGCTAGACGATGATTTTTCTAAGTGGAATCAGTTTTCCTTCAAAGTATGTGAATACGAGTAGCAGGAAAAGAAAGAGGAATTAAAAGAATTTGATGGGCTAAATTCTTCACTGAAAGAGCTCTCTCTCTACCTTTTGCCAAGAAAATATGAAAGATGTCAAAACAGGTCATGACCACTGTTATAAACATGAGCAGCCCTCAGATGAGCACAATCTTGGATACTATGCTGACCCTAAAACTGACAAGCTCAAATCCATTACACTTGAATGAATGTATCTTCACCCCCAACCTGCCCACCAGAAAACTGTCCTAAGACAGCTGCTAATTTAAAGGCAGAATTAATTATAAGTGACTTTGTGACAGATGCTCTGCATTTGGACTCCAACTGAAAAAGTCTCTGTTCTGGGCACGATGCTGGTGTTCTACTCTACAGATTTCGCTACAACCATGCAGTGCTACTTGGTGGGTGGCTTGCTTGCAAGCTGTCTGGGCAAACCACTGAGACTTAGCCTAGTTTTCTGACTTCCCCAGCTTGCTGTCCCTCTTGTTGGCCTTTTCCTGTGTTTCCTGTGGCTAAAACACAGTTTTATTTGTCACAGTCTGTCAAGACACACAGGAGAAAGGGAGATCCATTCCAGAGAAATTTTCCTGCCCTTCCTTTCATTTATAAGCCAGACAAGGTACTTTGGATAGAAAGCACTGACCCCGCAAAGAGAGTACTCACACTCTGGGACTAGTCTCTGCCTCAGTAATTCACAGCTACCATGTCAGTCACTACTCCCAGTTCCCTGCAAACCATCTAATTGCTTATGCTGGAGGAGAAACCTAGAACATTTTAAGTATTTATTTTTAAGGTAATACTTTTTCATTTTAAAAAAGTTGAAAACACATTACATTTTTAAGAAAAAAAATAAACAACAGGAATACACTTTCTAGTCTTTTAGATGAATTATTTTAAAGGTTCTCCATGTCCTATATTTGGGAAGTCCTTGATATATATCAGACATAGAGAAAAAATGTTTTCCTTATTTTTATACCTTGTCTGCTGGGTAAATGTTGGCCAATGATATTTATTTATATTTTTCATTTTGATTAGCATATTTTTAAGTTCAAACTAGCTATTTTGAACCCTGAATTCCGATATGCCATACAAGATAATTTTATTTTTTTCTTTATAGGTTCACCCATTGACAAATTTGGAAAGTATTAGGGTGCTTGAGAAAACCTGCCTCCCTTTTTACCTACTTAAATCAGAATTTTTAGATATGCTTGACGCTACAAATGTTACTCTTTATACCATATGTTTTGCCCACCAAACTTCCTGAACCTTGTCAATTCTCTTTCATAGATTTTGTGTTTCAGATTGCCAGACTAACTGTGTAATCATTACATTCAATAATCATGATTTACAATATATAACACAAAGACTTCAATAATCATGATTTACAATATATAACACAAAGACAGTTATTTCTAACTATCTCTTAATCTTAAAGTACACACCATGGGCTAGGTCTTTCCTGGCAGGCCCACTGACATTATCTGGTTCTTCTTAGATAATAAAGACTCTATAGTCAAGTCTCCCAATACAGTTGCAGGAGAGTCATTATGTATGCTTACAGAATGGTCTAAATTCAATCTTGCTTTAAAGTTAGAATAATACTTCCTTTGAAATTTTTGCATCATAATTTTGTACTTCACTGTGAAATATGGCATTTTCTCTGTGCTTTGACCAAAACTTCAATGACAACATCCTTGTCATACATATAACTTTCTCTTCTTTTTCTTAGAACTTTTAGCAACTATATTAGAATCCCCCCAATAGTATCCATTAGTATATTTTACAGCACCTGTTCTCTATGTCAAATGCAAAATAAACCAAATCTCATGTGTCTACAGATTTATTTTGTTTGATTTTCAGAAGAAAAAAAAAAAAACCCACCCTATTTTTGTTTTACGTTCTACTTACCATGAAGGGTCACAGGCTTTTCCCAACGGAAATAACCAAAGACCTAAATTCCATCTGCAGGGGCCCCATGGAGACCCAGAGAAGATGATGTTGTCTTAGTAAAGCCCCACCAGGTTAATATTAAGACTATTAGGGCTACCACAGTCCACCTGTTTTGCTTCTCTATCCCTTCAGTATTCTTGTTAGCCTACTGTCTACGTTACCTCACCCTGGTAAGACATCCTGATTTTCCATCACTCTGCTCCTCAGCTCCTATCCTCTGCTATCAATGTACTCTTCCTGCCAATTTCCCACCACTGTTTTATTCATCCCAGTTCTGCTCATCAGTACACCTGGCACCAAAGTCCATGAGCTTTATATAAATGAAAGTTCATCCAAATCTACATTCTAATGTATGAAAATTCCTTTGCTACCCATTTTTTTGCTCATATTCTAACAGAAATTAAATAATGCATAGAAATCATACACCTTACTGGCCATTCTGGTATAAGTTTACCTCTCTCTGACTCTTTTAATTCAGAGCAGACAAGACAATAAAAGGTATCAGCCATTTCTGAACTTTTCATCTCAACTGGATCACTAGTGACACTTTCCACATTGATACTCAGAGAACAATTATAGGTCATGCATGTCATAAACATGCTTTGGGGCATAGCTCTCCTACATGTTATTTATGTCACACCCATGGAATCTACTCCCTGTCTTCATGAAACCCAGCCTTAAATCATTCATCTCCTTAACTTACGATATGTTTTTTTTCCCCTTAACTTGTGCTCCAAAGTAGAGATATAGGAATTATCGAGGCAATCAGAAAGATCTGATTTGTCCTCTATCCCAGCAGACCAATATCATTTTCATTCTGCTAAAATGCAACTTTTTATGTAACCTCTTGCCTAAGTACCTTTAATGGTTTGCCTTTACCTACAAGAGCAGAATGACAGTTTGGAGTTGAGCTCCTGAACCATAGAGACCAGAATATACTGAAGACAAGACTACCGGATTTGGCAAATAAAAAAAGAGGACTTTATCTGGCAACTTTAATTGAAGGCTAACCAGCTGCAACAGTGAGAACACACTACACCCACATCATACAAATGCTATGGCTGTTACTCTTTACAATTCTAAACAAGGAGTACAGAATGGACACTGACCAATCAGCATGGCTGCAGATGATTACCAAGTGATAAGGCTGAATCAATGCATCTTTATAACACATCTGCCTCACATGCATACCGTGTTCCTCAAAAGAAGTACCAGTCCTTTTCTTTATCCTTCCAAATATTTCCCATGTTTTAAAGGTTTCTAAATGTTAACTTTCTCTCTAAAATCTTTATGAACTAACTGAAGCAGTTTGAATTTGGTATCAAAGATCAAATTCATAGCTTCCTTCTCTGAATTTCTCTAGCAAGTACTGCTTATGTAACTCATTTAGAGATATGCTCTTGGTGGGAGGCAACCCTCCATAGACCTTTTGCATTTATGCCTATCTTATAAGAAGAGGCACTGACTGGTCTTTGTTCTGGACCATCCTTTCAAAGATGATTATACAGCAAACAGCTTTGGAAAATAGACAGAGTGTCTCTCTCTGAAGCAAACAGTAGGCATGCTTACAGCCTTATAAAAAAGAAAACTCAGGTTGCCTAAACATATGGTTTCTTTCCTATATCAAAACACAATGAGTGTGCGAACATTCACCTGGCCCATTTGTATCACTTCTTTGGGACTTAGAGGCAAGGGGGAACTGATTCAAATAGGCCCATGTAACTTTCTGTTCTGTAAGTAATGAAATCTTGTTCTCTGACCTAAGGGTCTCCTGTCTTCTACCAGTATCCAGGAAACTAACTGTGATAGGGCAACTTGTAAGCTTTTAAGTATGGGAAAGTCTTAAACCCTTCACAGCTGTTGACACTACTTTGTCATTTAAATATTTCACACAGATTAATATATCCAACCAGATCATGCTTAGCAGATTCCACCTTTCATTCAGTACCTAGCTCTTCACGTAGCGACAGCTCAGCACAAGATCTCATTGAATGAATTTTGAGAGACAAAAATTTAAAGGGGAGATGTTATAGAAGATGTTTAGAAAAGATTATAAACAAGGAAGGATATCTTATTGAGAAATTGGACATTGGCTTAAAGTTAAGGATAAAGTTAAATTCAGAATGCTCGGGGCTTCCCAGGTGACTCAGCAGTAAAGTATCTGCCTGCAATGGAGGAGACACAGAAGAATGTGGGCTCAGTCCTTGGGTCAGGAAGATCCTCTGAAGGAGGAAATGGCAATCCACTCCAGTATTCTCACCTGGAAAATTCCATGGACAGAGGAGCCTGAGGGGTTGCAAAGAGTCGGACTCCTGGGCAACTGAGTAGAATGCTAGGGAAAGATTCAGGCAAAGTGAAAAACCGATTTCAAAATCTGTATTGCATATTAACTACTGCCTAATTTGCAAAGAGCCTACATCATAGTCATCCTTGCCATCTCCTACGAATTACTGACTTTTCTTCTATGTCTACTTGATGGCATTATGGATGCCACAGCCACGGTGATCATTCAGGTGGACTGCAGGAGTTAGGAAGGCACAAACAATGAGCTCCTTTAAGCCTTGAACTGAGGCAGGGGGGTTGAGGGGTTGGCAGTCATGTGGCTGCAGACCTCCAAATAGCTATAGGCCATTCTGGCTTTAGCAATAAGCCTGTGTAATGACCCTGCACAGCAGCTACAGTGCAACATTGCGGTCAAGTCGACTGTCATGCCCCAGAGCACGGTGCTACATGAAACAGAAACATTCATTTGAAAATATGCACATTTTACAATAGCCTGACATTAGACTGGCCTCAAGCTACCTGTGTTTATCTAGAAAGAGAAATTTGTAGTGTTGCTCATCCTAGAAGCTCAGGTAAAAGTGTTTATAACTGAAGTGACCTCGCCAGCATTCCGCAGGTGATATGTGGTAGAATATATAATCTCTGTCATTAAAGAAGGCCGATGGAATAATATTTGATTTTGAAGCAGTAATTTAGAAAATCAAAACCTTTCTTGACCTGAAGTATTAAATTCCAAATAGACAACAATTATAAACTAAATGTCAAAATTTTTCTAGCCTCTTTTCACTGACTTTTAAAATTTTCACAGGACAATTTTGGGCGCCCTCATGCTGAGTCTCATCACCCATCAGAAGACTTGAACTGAAAACATCTGACAGATTGAGCTGGCTTATAAATTCATTTTAATCACGTTCAAATATTCACATCAAGGCTCTGAGCCTGATAAGTGGGCTTTTTTAATAAGCATATTATAAGCCAGCAGGAGTCATCTTCCTAGTTACATTTTCATGCAAGAATTAGATATTAGGAGATTCCTAGATCAGTGTAATCAATTGCAATTTAAACTTTTTCTTAAGAATTACCAGCTTCGAGAAATGGGCTATTAGGACTTCCAAATGGGGTAGAAAATGGCAGGAACAAAATGCATTGTATTATGATGTTTTTCTGATATTCTCAAGCTTCTTATCCTAATGCCTAAAACTAAAGCATAAATATCCATAAATAAAAGGTAGTTAAGTAACAGGTTTATAAAACATATATTCTACACGTTTTCTACAAGCTTTTTTTTCCCTACAAGTTTTTTTTTTTTCCTACAGCTTTTTTTTTTTTTTCTTTCCCTTCAACAAGACCTAAACTTGGATATCAACGAAGTTTATCTTGCCCACTTCCTCCCTAGCCTGTCAGATGTTCAACCCCAAGCTTCTTGCTGGCTGTCAAGGCTCCACAATTTACTCTTGGTGCCACTGTCCAGGTCTCTCTGCTCTCTGGTCCTCAGCCTCAGGCTTCTAGAGTGTGTGTGTGTGTGCTCTGTTGTGTCTGACTCTTGCAACCCCAAGGACTGTAGCCCACTAAGCTCCTCTGTCCGTGGGATTTCCCAGGCAAGAATACTGGACCAGCTTGCCATTTCCTTCTCCAGAGGATCTTCCTGACCCAGGGATCGAACCTACATCTCTCAAGTCTCCTGCATTGGCAAGCAGGCTCTTTACCACTAGTGCCATGTGTAGCCACACCCAATGACTTACAGTGCAAGGAAAAGGGAAATGTCAACCATTTCACACATTATTCTTGAGTCGAAAAAAGTGCACCTCATCCCAGGCTTCCTGAGAATGATTTCCTTAACACCAGAAGGTTATTCTAAAAGTCACCTAATACAGTCCCTGGTATATATGTTCAATCAATGTTTTTTTTTTTATTGAACTAAACTAATTGTGACAATATTTGGCAGAGTGGGGGAGAGAAGGCATTCTGGTTCTCACACATTATTACACTATACCCAGACATAGGGCCTAATCACAACTGACTGATCAATCTTGAAAAGAGAGAGAGATATCATATATGGCTGAGTACAAATATCAGCTGGAAAAAATGACTCAGTAATTCATTGTGCAAGCAAATTTGACCCACTTGATATTCATTATCAATCCTTCAACTCAGACACAAAGCATAATGATAAGCATAAAACCAGACAACTTCAAGCACTTACTACACACTATATATGATGGCCACCATGTTATATAGGCTGCATCTGCATTGAGTTGTACAACATGTATCAGTTAGGGAATATTAATTATTACTGTGGAACAAATGGCCCTGAAATACCAGTGATTTATAACAGCAAAGATCTACTTTTGTGTCATATTGTGGCCATCTGAGGCTTACAGAGCACTATGTCAACACTTGCTTCCATGATCCCCAAAAGAGTGTACGATTTACAACAACTTAGGGTTTCTAAAGTCTTCTTAGAAAACACACGCATCACTTTGACTCACATTTTATTGGCCAAGCAGATATTGACTTCAAATATGTCCAGAAGAAGAACCTAGGGTATTATTAACAACCTTAATGATACCAACTTAATATCTGAGCCTCAAGAAACTTTGGAGTTTATCTTGGAATATCCTGTCATTTTACAGATGTGGGATGAAGACCCAGAGAAATGAAAGTCACATAGTCATTCAGTGGTATAGCCAGAAGACAGATCCTGGAATCCTAAGACTTCTTGTTACACGCACACACACACACACACACAATTTTCTATGTCTTTAATTTAATTTTTTAAATTTATTTATTTTTTAATTGAAGGTAATTGCTTTACAGAATTTTGCTCAGTTCAGTCGGTCAGTCATGCCCAACTCTTTGCAACCCCATGGACTGCAGTGTGCCAGGCATCACTGTCCATGACCAACAACCAGAGCTTACTCAAACTCATGTCCATAGTGATGCCATCCAACCATCTCATCCTCTGTCATCCCCTTCTTCTCAAGCCTGCAATCTTTCCCAGCATCAGGGTCTTTTCAAATGAGTCAGTTCTTCACATCAGGTGGCCAAAGTATTGGAATTTCAGCTTCTGCATCAGTCCTTCCAATGAATATTCATGACTGATTTCCTTTAGGATGCATTTGTTGAATCTCCTTGCAGTCCAAGAGACTCTCAAGAGGCTTCTCCAACACCACAGTTCAAATGCATCAATTCTTCAGCACTCAGCTTTCTTTATAGTCCAACTCTCACACCATACATGACTACTGGAAAAACCATAGCTTTGACTAGACGGACCTTTGTTAGCAAAGTAATGTCTCTGCTTTTTAATATGCTATCTAGGTTGATAATAGCTCTTCTTCCAAGGAGCAAGTGTCTTTTAATTTCATGGCTGCAATCACCATCTGCAGTGATTTTGGAGCCCCCAAAAAGAAAGCCTCTCACTGTTTCCATTGTTTCCCCATCTATTTGCCATGAAGTGATGGGACCAGATGCCATGATCACAGTTTTCTGAATGTTGAGTTTTAAGCCAACTTTTTCACTCTCCTCTTTAACTTCCATCAAGAGTCTCTTTAGTTCTTCTTCACTTTCTGCCATAAGGTTGGTGTCATCTGCATAACTGAGGTTGTTGATACTTCTCCCAGCAATCTTGATTCCTGCTTGTGCTTCATCCAGCATGGCATTTCACATGATGTACTCTGCATATAAGTTAAATAAACAGGGTAACAATATACAGCCTTGATGTACTCCTTGCCAGATTTGGAACCAATCTGTTGTTCCATGTCCATATCTAACTGTTGCTTCTTGACCTGCATACAGATTTCTCAGTAGGCAGGTCAGTTGGTCTAATATTCCCATCTCTTAAAGAATTTTCTACAGTTTGTTGTGATCCACAAAGTCAAAGGCTTTGGCATAGTCAATAAGGCAGAAGTAGATGTTTTTCTAGAACTCTCTTGCTTTCTCAATGATCCAACGAATGTTGGCAATTTGATCTCTGGAACTTCTGCCTTTTCTAAATCCAGCTTGAACATCTGAAAATTCACAATTCACGTACTGTTGAAGTCTGGCTGGGAGAATTTTGAGCATAGGGAAACTTCCATAAACCTCTTGTCCTTATCCATCAGAGGGCAGACAGAAGGAAAAGCACAATCACAGAAAACTAATGAAACTGATCACATAGACCACAGCCTTGTCTGACTCAATGAAACTATGAGCCATGCCATGTAGGGTCACCCAAGATGGATGGGTCATGATGGAGAGTTCTGACAAAACGTGGTCTACTGGAGAAGGGACTGGCAAACCACTTCAGTATCCTTGCCTTGGGAACCCCATAAACAGCATGAAAAGGCAAAAAGGTAGAACACTGAAAGATGAACTCCCCAGGTCGGAAGGTGCCCAATATGCTGCTGGAGATCAGTGGAGAACTAACTCCAGAAAGAATGAAGAGATGGAGCCAAAGCAGAAACAACACCCAGCTGTGGATATGACTGGTGATGGAAGTAAAGTCCGATGATGCAAAGAGCAATATTGCATAGGAACCTGGAATATTAGTTCCATGAATCAAGGCAAATTGGAAGTGGTCAAACAGGAGATGGCAAGGGTCAACATTTACATTTTAGGAATCAGTGAACTGAAATGGATTGGAATGGTTGGATTTAATTCAGATGACCATTATATCTACTACTGTGGGCAAGAATCCCTTAGAAGAAATGGAGTAGCCATCATAGTCAACAAAAGACTCTGAAATGCAGTACTTGGATGCAGTCTCAAAAATGACAGAATAATTTCTGTTTGTTTCCAAGGCAAACCATTCAATATCACAGTAATCCAAGTCTATGCCCCAACCAGTAATTCTGAAGAAGCCGAAGTTGAATGGTTCTATGAAGACCTACAAGACCTTTTAGAACTAAGACCCAAAAGAGATGTCCTTTTCATTATAGGGGACTGGAATGCAAAAGTAGGAAGTCAAGAGCTATCTGGAGTAACAGGCAAATTTGGCCCTGGAGTACAAAATAAAGCAGATCAAAGGCTAATAGAGTTTTGCCAAGAGAATGCACTGGTTATAGCAAACACCCTCTTCCAACAACACAAGAGAAAACTCTATACATGTACATCACCAGATGGTCAATTTTGAAATCAAATTGATTATATATTCTTTGCAGCCAAAGATGGAGACGCTCTATACAGTCAGCAAAAACAAGACCAGGAGCTGACTGTGGTTCAGATCATGAACACCTTATTGCAAAATTTAGACTTATATTGAAGAAAGTAGGGAAAACCACTAGGCCATTCAGGTATGACCTAAATCAAATCTCTTACGATTATACAGTGGAAGTGAGAAATAGATTCAAGGGATTAGATCTGATAGACAGAGTGCCTGAAGATCTATGGATGGAGGTTCGTGACATTGTACAAGAGGCAGTGATCAAGACCATCCCCAAGAAAAAGAAATGCAAAAAGGCAAAATGGTTGTCTGAGGAGGCCTTACAAATAGCTGAGAAAAGAAGAGAAGCTAAAGGCAAAGGAGAAAAGGAAAGATATACCCATTTGAATGCAGAGTTCCAAAGAATAGCAAGGAGGGGTAAGAAAGTCTTCCTCAGTGATCAATGCAAAGAAATAGAGGAAAACAACAGAATGGGAAAGACTAGAGATCTCTTCAAGGAAATTAGAGATACCAAGGGAACATTTCATGCAAAGATGGGCTCAATAAAGGACAGTAATTGTATAGATCTAAGAGAACCAAAAGATATTAAGAAGAGGTGGCAAGAACACACAGAAGAACTATACAAAAAAGATCTTCATGACCAAATAACCACGATGGTGTGATCACTCACCTAGAACCAGACATCCTGGAATGCGAAATCAAGTGGGCCTTAGGAAGCATCACTACAAACAAAGCTAGTGGAGGTGATGGAATTCCAGTTGAGCTATTTCAAATCCTAAAAGATGATGCTGTGAAAGTGCTGCACTCAATATGCCAGCAAATTTGGAAAACTCAGCAGTGGCTACAGGACTGGAAAATGTCAGTTTTCATTCCAATCCCAAAGAAAGGCAATGCCAAAGAATTTTCAAACTACCGCACAATTGTACTCATCTCACGTTAGCAAAGTAATGCTCAAAATTCTTCAAGCCAGGCTTCAACAGAATTTTGTTGGTTTCTGTCAAACATCAACATGAATCAGACATAGGTATATATATGTCCCTTCCCTCTTGAATCTCCCTTCTTAGTCTTTAATTTTGTATCCGTATGAGATGACGGATGTTTACCAAACGTATTGTGGTTATCATTTCATGATGTATCATTTCAAATATATTAGTCAAATCATTATGCTGTATCCCTTAAACTTGTATACTGCTGTATGTCAATTATATATTTTTAAAACTGGAGGAATAAAAGGAGAGCGAGAGAGAAAGAAATAAAAAGAAAAAAAAAAAGCTTAGACTCAAATATAGGATTTTCACACTAAAGCAATCAAACTATTGTAGGAAATTTGTCTTTGCAAAGAAACAGATAAGGCAACATTTGGTAAAAGGGTTGTTTTGCTATTCCATTTAGTTCAATGAAAGTTGTATTGTACTGTATGCTTTAGTTTAGTTCTGTTCTTCCCAGATATTTACTTATGATAGCATCTAGAAAGGTTTTAAAGTAAGTTCTTAAAATGACAACAAAGAACTAATTGAAAGTAACTGGACTCCCTGATAGCTAATATAATAAGTTAAAACTATAATGATAGCAACATATACTGCACACTATGTACCAGGCACCATTCTGACATTTAATAGGTACTAGTTCCTATAATTGGAGAAAGCAATGGCACCCCACTCCAGTACTCTTGCCTGGAAAATCCCATGGACGGAGGAATGTGGTGGGCTGCAGTCCATGGGGTCGAGAAGAGTCGGACACGAGTGAGCAACTTCACTTTCACTTTTCACTTTCATGCTTTGGAGAAGGAAATGGCAACCCACTCCAGTGTTCTTGCCTGGAGAATCCCAGGGATGGAGGAGCCTGGTGGGGTCGCAACAGAGTCGGACACGACTGAAGCAACTTAGCAGCAGCAGCAGCAGCAGTTCCTATAATCCCCAGAACAGCCTTTTGGGGTATGCACTAATACTTTCCTCATTTGACTGAAGCACCTGAGGAACCAAGAGGTTAAATAACTTGCCCAAGGCCACACAGATATTAAACAGTAGATCTAAGATTTGAGCTTGGACATTCTGGCTACGTAGTCTGCACTCAGTCTCTGCCATCCTAAACCACTGCACTACACGTGAGGACTTCATTTATCTGTTGATCTAGCATGAAATAACACCCGCAATAAGCTATAGTTAATATACAATGTGTGTCTAATTTTAATTTCTAGCTCTTTCAGTGTATGGTAGAAGGAGATGTCCCTGGTCTATCTAGCTTATTCCATTCTGTCTGCTGTACTCTGTAAATTCCTTGAGGGCAAAGATCAAGCCAACACTCAGCACCATGCCAGCAACATAATTAATGCATAATAAATATCTGTGGGACAAATAAATAAATTCATGTTCTCTATTGCTTCTAATTTATCATTGTCGCTCATAATATCTAAACTAGAAAACCTTTTTATTAGAAGGTTAAAAACTCTTAATATACATTTCCAAAACTGTTAAATTGTTGGTCTGAAAATTCAAATGTGTTAACTGTTAAATTCTACCAATGTGCTTTGAAAACGTTTGGCTGTGGATTTTGCCCAAGAAATAGCTTACTGGTGTCTACCGCACTATATACTTTTCAGACCTCCCCCATTCTGTTTAGCCACTTGGTACCATGTACTGAAGCCTCAGACGTACCCTTCAGCGTCCTGAGAAGAAGCTCTCCCTGAGTTTACTGGAAGAAATTCAGTTGTCCACTTACCCTATTACATATGAATTCCCCACTGTTTCCTAGTGTCTTGCCCACTTTCCAGAATCCAGTCTCAGAGATTATAGAAACAGGTCATAAAAATCTGACACCAAACATAAGATTCACAAAGCTCAGTGTTTTGTGTAGACATGTGCACTGAAAATTTACTTTTTGCCTTTGATGTATTGATCACCAAGTGAAAAAAAAAAAAAACAGGCAGAAGTTAGGCACAAAGAGGGAACAATACAGGAGAAAAAAAAAAACTTCAATATTGACTCAGTTCAGTCACTTAGTCATGTCCGACTCTTTGTGACCCCATGGACTTCAGCATGCCAGGCTTCCCTGTCCATCGCCAACTCCTGGAGCTTACTCAACTTCATGTCCATAGAGTCGGTGATGCTATCCAACCATCTCATCTTCTGTCATCCCCTTTTCCTCTTGCCTTCAATCTTTTCCAACATTAGGGTCTTTACCAATGAGTCAGTTCTTCACATTAGGTGGCCAAAGTATTGGAGTTTCAGCTTCACCATCAGGACTTCCAATGAATATTCAGGACTGATATCCTTTAGGATGGACTGCTTGGATCTCCTTGCAGTCCAAGGGACTCTCAAGAGTCTTCTCAGCCACCACAGTTCAAAAGCATCAATTCTTCGGCACTCAGATTTCTTTATAGTCCAAGTCTCACATCCATACATGACTACTGGAAAAACCATAGCTTTGACTAGGAAGGCCTTTGTCAGCAAAGTAATGTCTCTGCTTTTTAATATGCTGTCTAGGTTTGTCATAGCTTTTCTCCCAAGGAGCAAGTGTCTTTTAATTTCATGGTTGCAGTCACCACGGGCAGTGACTTTGGAGCCCAAGAATGACTATTATATCCTAAACTATGTGGTGCATTTCAGGAGATAGACCCTCCCTAACTCCCTTCTGGTTATTATAGGAAGGACCTAGTTTCCTATTTGAGCTCGGCTTTATGTAACTAATAGGAAGTTCTTAAGGAATTTGAAAAAGAGCCATTATCCTAGAGCAGGGGTCCCCAACCTCCAGGATTGAACACCTGGTGATCTGAGGTGGAAGTGAGTTATAATAATAGAAATAAAGTACCCAGTAAATGCAAAGTACTGAAAACATCCTGAAACAACCTCCATTCCCCAGGTTCATGGAAAGACTGTCTTCCATGAAACTGGTCCCTGGTGCCAAAAGTTTAGGGACTGCTGTCCTAGAGTGCAATTCTCCAAATTGTGCTCCCTTGACTTGTTTTTTTCTAAAAATGCTATGTATGCTCCCTGCTAAATGGGTTCTTAAATCAAATAGACTAGGAAAAAAGAGACAATTAAATGGGTTTCTTTGTATAGACTATTTAGATACTTTTCAATGCATGTGGTCAGATGCTCATTCATGTCCAACCCTTTGCAGCCCCATGGACTGCAGCCCACTAGGCTCCTCTGTCCACGGGATTCTCCTGACAAGAATACTGGAGTGGGTTGCCATTTCCTTCTCCATTTCAATGCATACAACTCTATAAATAGAAATTTGCAGGGGACCTTAAGTTCATTATATTTTCCTATTCTTTTATACCAGCATGTTGAAATTAAGCTATGCTTTCGAATGTCCATTTTTCTATGGAAAGTGTATCTTTGTAGAACTACATTTGACAAGTAATTTCTTTCTTTCAACTCCAAAGCTGAGGACTTACAGCTTCCAAAGCCCTGTTGTTGAGAATCTATGTATCAAATGAATATACTATTTTAATAGTCAGTCCTTCTGACTAACACACTGCATTCACACACACACACACACACACACACACACACACACACACAATCAGTAAACTTTTCAACAGAGCGACTGAACAACAACAACAAATCTAGTTTGGAGAATTAATCATTCAGCATTTTGCAGTTCCTTACTTGGCAGGATCATTCCATGAGTTGTTCGCTCACCTACCACCTAATTAATATGCCAAGAATGAATACCAGGACCATTTATCAGCTCTATAAGATCCAGCAATGTACTTAAAACTCATGATCTCTTTCATCATCCTTTTTTATCTTTGAGGATTCAAGCCAGAAGAATTAAGTACAACTTTTATCATTATCGATACTATTTGTTGTTGCTAAGTCATGTCTAGCTCTTTGTGACCTCATGGACTGCAGCAGGCAAGGCTTCCCTGTCCTTCACTATCTCCCGGAGTTTGCTCAGATTCGTGACCACTGAGTTGATGATGCTATCTATCCATCTCATCCTCTGCCATCTTCTTCTCCTTTAGCCTTCAATCCTTCCCAGCATCAGGGTCTTTTCCAAAGGTTGTCTCTTTGCATCAGGTGGCCAAAGTATTGGAGCTTCAGCTTTAGCATCAGTCCTTCCATTGAATATTCAGGTTTGATTTCCTTTAGGACCGACTGGTTTGATCTCCTTGCAAGGGACCCTCAAGGTCTCTACTGAGCTAGTTATAAATAGAAGCTGCTTCTTATTCTGAGTACAGTTACTTGCCTGAAGAGAATCATTTTGCTTCCTCTCTGTTATGGATTCTCCTCTTGGATTTTGACTTGTTTTCACTCAACTTCCCAATCTGCTTCAAATAATTTTATCATCACAACATCTGCTAGTTTCATTAAAGTAAAGTGGCACACTGCTTGCCTGGACCAATTAGAGAGCTCTTGGCTTGCTCTAGAAGCTTTGAGTCATAGAACACAAGCAGATGTAAAATGCACATTACCTCTAAAGCACACCCACACACACACAAAAGCCAAGAATTGTACCTCTTTCTTAGTGATAACGGGCTCAACCAATAACTACTTGTTTTTCACTTTGAAGAAATCTCGATATTCCTCAGGTACTTCAAAGAAGTGATAGTATACTATATTAGGAAGAGTTTTATCCTCCTCTCTGGCACTTGAAAAGGCATCTTACCAACACTTCCAGGGTTTCTTCTACTTCCCTTTCTCCTCATCTTATAGAGTGTGATAAATGTGGTGAATCAACATAATATTCAGCAGGGCAGTGATATACACCCATTGCTTCTAGACAAAACTGTAGCACAGATCTGGAAAATTGATCAAACCCTGAGAAAAATAGTAAAGGTGTAGTGTTTAACTTCCAGACAAGAACAAACTGCTCCTGTTTTGTTTTTTGTTTGTTTGTTTTGTTTTAACTAACTGGACAAAGAGGATAATATTTACCGGTTTAATAGCTACACAGCAGATTCAATGGGCTGTAAAAATTCTATCTAAGGAGACCTCATCAGGAAAAGCAACTATACTTTGATTCACTACCTGATTCAGTTCAGTTCAGTCACTCAGTCGTGTCCGACTCTTTGTGACCCCATGAACTGCAGCACACCAGGCCTCCCTGTCCATCACCAACTCCCAGAGTTCACCCAAACTCATGTCCATTGAGTCGGTGATGCCATCCAACCATCTCATCCTCTGTCATCCCCTTCCCCTCCTGCCCTCAATCTTTCCCAGCATCAGGGTCTTTTCCAATGAGTCAGCTCTTCTCATCAGGTGGACAAAGTATTGGAGTTTCAGCTTCAACATCAGTCCTTTCAATGAACACCCAGGACTGACCTGCTTTAGGATGGACTCATTGGATCTCGTTGCAGTCCAAGGGACTCTCAAAAGTCTTCTTCAACATTGCAGTTCAAAAGCATCAATTCTTTGGTGCTCAGCTTTCTTTATAGTCCAACTCTCACATCCATACATGACTACTGGAAAAACCTTGACTAGACAGACCTTTGTTGACAAAGTAATGTCTCTGCTTTTGAATATGCTGTCTAGGTTGGTCATAACTTTCCTTCCAAGGAGTAAGCGTCTTTTAATTTCATGGCTGCAATCACCCAAAAAAATAAAGTCAGCCACTGTTTCCACTCTTTCCCCACCTATTTGCCATGAAGTGATGGGACCAGATGCCATGATCTTAGTTTTCTGAGTGTTGAGCTTTAAGCCAACTTTTTCACTCTCCTCTTTCACTTTCAAGAGGCTCTTTAGTTCTTCACTTTCTGCCATAAGGGTGGTGTCATCTGCATATCTGAGGTAATTGATATTTCTCCTGGCAATCTTGATTCCAGCTTGTGCTTCATCCAGCCCAGTGTTTCTCATGATGTACTCTGCATATAAGTTAAATAAGCAGGATGACAATATACAGCCTTGTCGTACTCCTTTTCCTATTTGGAACCAGTCTGTTGTTCCATGTCCAGTTCTAACTGTTGCTTCTTGACCTGCATTCAGATTTCTCAAGAGGCAGGTCAGGTGGTCTGGTATGTCCATCTCGTTCAGAGTTTTCCACAGTTGATTGTGATCCACACAAAGGCTTTGGCATAGTATAAAACAGAAATAGATGTTTTGTCTGGAACTCTCTTGCTTTTTTGATGATACAATGGATCATGGAAATTTGATCTCTGGTCCCTCTGCCTTTTCTAAAACCAGCTTGAACATCTGGAAGTTCACAGTTCACATATTGCTGAAGCCTGGCTTGGAGAATTTTGAGCACTACTTTACTAGCATGTGAGATGAGTGCAATTGTGTGGCAGTTTGAGCATTCTTTGGCATTGCCTTTCTTTGGGATTAGAATTAAAACTTACCTTTTCCAGTCCCGTGGCCACTGCTGAGTTTTCTAAATTTGCTGGCATATTGAGTGCAGCACTTTCACAGCATCATCTTTTAGGATTTGAAGTAGCTCAACTGGAATTCCATCACCTCCACTAGCTTTGTTCATAGTGATGCTTCTTAAGGCCCACTTGATTTCGCATTCCAGGATGTCTGGTTCTAGGTGAGTGATCACACCATCGTGATTATCTGGGTCATGAAGATCTTTTTTGTATAGTTCTTCTGTGTATTCTTGCCACCTCTTCTTAATATTTTCTCCCTCTGTTAGGTCCATACCATTTCCGTCCTTTATTGAGTCCATCTTTGCATGAAATGTTCCCTTAGTATCTTTAATTTTCTTGAAGAGATCTCTAGTCTTTCCCATTCTATTATTTTCCAATTAAGTTTATAATAATCTGCTATCATCCTCCAAGAGACATCTGTCTTCTGCATTAATCTAACTCAGGATGTGGTAAGAATCATCAATCTTCATCTTTCAACACTTTAGAAGCAGCACTCACATCTATGGTTTCTCCAGAGATACAGAATTGACTTTGATTTACTCTTTTGGAAGAGAATGAGAATTCAAGATGCTTCCACACTGCCATTTCTACCACAGTGGAATTCATACCCATTGGATCTCAACCCACAAGAAAATTTTGATGCAGGGAAGCATCTTTATATTCCTCTTTTCTTCCCTTGTACTTCCAACTTTATATATTTAATGCTTGTTTTCTAACACTCTTTTATAAGCAAAGCCTGAGAAGATGTTACTGTCATTTTTCCTTTAAAAAATATTCATGTTCAAATGAAAAAGACAAATCATAAGCTTCAAACAGAACCAAATGGATTTCTAATTGTAAACCCATCACCTGCTAAATCATGTGTGACTTTGCTCACATTAATTAACCTCAGTTTTATAATGTATAAAAGGGTGTAAGTCTAAAGACTTATGAAGCAAATCACTGAACACAGGCATTTATAACAACTACAGGGGTATAAAACAATGCTGACCTCTTTGCCGAAAACAGTCCAATTCTCCACCCTTCTATTCTTCCTTTGGATTTCCCTGGGAAACATACTCTGTTCCCTTTGTCTGTTTAGGTCAAATTCTCTCCTTTGTATAATCCTTTAACATCTTCTTTCCCCTTTCTAGTGTCTGTCTCAATTTATATCTCATGTTTGTTTTTGTATTTATTTAATAATTGTTTATTTTTACCAATACTTTATATACTCCCTTGAGGGTTTTGTTTTGCTCATATTTATAAAAGTCTCAGTCTCGGCATTTTTTTTTTAATTTTTTTAAATTTTATTTTATTTTTAAACTTTACAATATTGTATTAGTTTTGCCAAACATCTAAATGAATCCACCACAGGTATACCCGTGCTCCCCATCCTGAACCCTCCTCCCTCCTCCCTCCCCATACCCTCCCTCTGGGTCGTCCCAGTGCACCAGTCCCAAGAATCCAGTATCGTGCATCGAACCTGGACTGGCGACTCGTTTCATACATGATATTATACATGTTTCAATGCCATTCTCCCAAATCTCCCCACCCTCTCCCTCTCCCACAGAGTCTATAAGACTGATCTATACATCAGTGTCTCTCTTGCTGTCTCGTACACAGGGTTATTGTTACCATCTTTCTAAATTCCATATATATGTGTTAGTATACTGTATTGGTGTTTTTCTTTCTGGCTTACTTCACTCTGTATAATAGGTTCCAGTTTCATCCACCTCATTAGAACTGATTCAAATGTATTCTTTTTAATGGCTGAGTAATACTCCATTGTGTATATGTACCACAGCTTTCTTATCCATTCATCTGCTGATGGACATCTAGGTTGCTTCCATGTCCTGGCTATTATAAACAGTGGCCAATATCACTGATGAACATAGATGCAAAAATCCTTAACAAAATTCTAGCAATCAGAATCCAACAACACATTAAAAAGATCATACACCATGACCAAGTGGGCTTTATCCCAGGGATGCAAGGATTCTTCAATATCCGCAAATCAATCAATGTAATACACCACATTAACAAGTTGAAAAATAAAAACCATATGATTATCTCAATAGATGCAGAGAAAGCCTTTGGCAAAATTCAACATCCATTTATGATAAAAACTCTCCAGAAAGCAGGAATAGAAGGAACATACCTCAACATAATAAAAGCTATATATGACAAACCCACAGCAAACATTATCCTCAATGGTGAAAAATTGAAAGCATTTCCTCTAAAGTCAGGAATAAGACAAGGGTGCCCACTTTCACCATTACTATTCAACATAGTTTTGGAAGTTTTGGCCACAGCAATCAGAGCAGAAAAAGAAATAAAAGGAATCCAACTTGGAAAAGAAGAAGTAAAACTCTCACTATTTGCAGACGACATGATCCTCTACATAGAAAACCCTAAAGACTCCACCAGAAAATTACTAGAACTAATCAATGATTATAGTAAAGTTGCAGGATATAAAATCAACACACAGAAATCCCTTGCATTCCTATACACTAATAATGAGAAAACAGAAAGAGAAATTAAGGAAACAATTCCATTCACCATTGCAACGGAAAGAATAAAATACTTAGGAATATATCTACCTAAAGAAACTAAAGACCTATATATAGAAAACTATAAAACACTGGTGAAAGAAATCAAAGAGGACACTAATAGATGGAGAAATATACCATGTTCATGGATTGGAAGAATCAATATAGTGAAAATGAGTATACTACCCAAAGCACTTTATAGATTCAATGCAATCCCCATCAAGCTACCAATGGTATTCTTCACAGAGCTAGAACAAATAATTTCACAATTTGTATGGAAATACAAAAAACCTCAAATAGCCAAAGCTATCTTGAGAAAGAAGAAGGGAACTGGAGGAATCAACCTACCTGACTTCAGGCTCTATTACAAAGCCACAGTTATCAAGACAGTATGGTACTGGCACAAAGACAGAAATATAGATCAATGGAACAAAATAGAAAGCCCAGAGATAAATTCACGCACATATGGACACCTTATCTTTGACAAAGGAGGCAAGAATATACAATGGATTAAAGACAATCTCTTTAACAAGTGGTGCTGGGAAAACTGGTCAACCACTTGTAAAATAATGAAACTAGAACACTTTCTAACACCACACACAAAAATAAACTCAAAATGGATTAAAGATCTAAACATAAGACCAGAAACTATAAAACTCCTAGAGGAGAACATAGGCAAAACACTCTCCGACATACATCACAGCAGGATCCTCTATGACCCACCTCTCAGTCTCGGCATTTAAAAATTAGTTGAATGAATGAATGAATATCAAGAGGCAACAACTAATGAACACTCACTGTGGGTAATTCTCTGTGCCATGTGCTTTATGTCTGCCATACATAAAATACCCAAATATCTCTCACAGTTTTTCATCACAAATTTCAGAAAGATTTAGAAAAGCTAACACTGAGATTTTTCTATTTCCCTCAGTAGTCTGGGTATCTTCTTCTCCCACAATATCTTGATTATACATTCAAACATCTCATGTCCATGATATAATTTGCCTGCATTTTCAAGACCTCCGCAACAACACAGATGATTTGGGAACTCTAGTCTGCCCGAGGAACATCTGAAAGCTTGTTTCAAGTACTTCCCTCATGCATAGAAATTCTAACTCTGTAAGTCAGGAGTGAGATCTGAATATACGTGATTTTATAAAACAATACTGATAACTAATGCACATGCATTTCAGAAATTTTGAGATCTAGGAACCTGGAGTTAGAGAATGAAACAGATGTAGAGTTGGAATGTTCAGTGGTAGACCACAGAGAACTTTAATGTTAGGGAAAAGAAATTCTCACTCTTGGAAACTGAACTCCAGTGTTCCAAAGTAATAAGAGTTCTGGGTGGCCAGAGATTATTAGTTAGTACTGTGATATGTGATACAGGCTTCCCTGGTGGCTCAGACAGTAACGAACATGCCTGCAATGCAGGAGACCCAGGTTCTATCCTTGGGATGGGAAGATACCCTCAAAAAGGGAAGGGCTACCCACCCCAGTATCCTTTTCTGGAGAATTCCATGGACAGAGGAGCCTGGTGGGCTATAGTTCCTGGGGTCACAGAGAGTCTCACAGGAGTGAGTGACTAACACTTCATTGTGATACGCAAAGAAACCATCAACACTAACAAGGTAAAGCATATATACTGGAAAACTGACCTCATAGGCTGAGAAATCTTGATATGGTTGAAAAAGAAGTAGAATTATTTACATAAACTGTTTTACATTTATGCCTAATTGCCATGCAGTCTAACAATAATTATGTATATCCCCTAAATGTGTGTCAGAGGGCTCCTGTATATTTGGAACAGTAACCTCTGTAGATCTGTGTTTTTAGATTACTTTTCTGAACCACAGACATTTGATCTCAACCTTAAAACAAATAGTAAAAGTCTGATTAAAACATACAGCTTTATTTTGGATGATTTCTTTGGAATTGTCTTATATCCTTCTGGAAAGAGAAAACTTTGTATTTACTTTCTAGAGGGACAGTTGGCATCTCTGAAAATGACAATGGGGATTGCTGAAATGGACACAAAATGACCTGTGCTTTTCTAACTATGAGCTATCCCTAAGCACTAAACAAGGAGTCTTCTATTAATACTTCCCACTGAAACCACACACTTCAAATGCTAACATAAGAAAGTAACATGTATAGGAATGGACACGTTCACTCTATGAGTTAAATGATATGCTTTGTCTTTGTCACAGAAATTTTCAGAATTATTTTTCCCTAAAATGTTTGCTAAGGCCCCTAAAGAAAACAAATAGGATTTTCCACTTGCACATTCAGTTCATGCATCTCCTTTATATAATTCTCTTGATTCTTCAAATATTAACATTTTAGGCAGGTACAATGAAATTCAACAAACTGAGCTAAAATAAATATATTACCAAATCAAACAAAACTCAAACGTAATCCTTTAAATTTCTTTCAAGTTTCAGGCAAGCCTTCTTATTTAAAGTAATATATTTATCTACATAATTGTTTAGCTAAGACTAAGATAAGATTGACCATAGTTCGAGTATCAACTCTGCCATTTACTAGCTCTGCAATCAGAGGCAGGCTTCCTAGGTGGCCCTAGTGGTAAAGAACCTGTCTGCCAACACAGGAGATGCAAGAGACATGGGTTCAGTCCCTGGGTCGGGAGATTCCCTGGAAGAGGGCACAGCAACCCATTCCACATGCCTGGAGAACCCCATGGATAGAGGAGCCTGGCGGGCTATGGTCCATAGGGTCATACAGAGTCAGACAAGACTGAAGAGACTAAGCATGTAATCAAAGGCAAAGTTTTTTAACTTCTCCAAGACCCAGCCCATTCATCAATAAAATGGGGACATTTCTCACATAGGTTTGATGTAAGAATTAAAGGAAAGCATATTTTAAGAGTACATTAAGATGGGCCCAACATAAGGTAAATATCATGAGTTTTATTTTTTAGCTTTGAAAGAATACAAGCACCCCAATGCTCATTGAAGCATTGTTTACAATAGCCAAGACATGAAATCAACCTAAATATCCATTGACAGAAGAATGGATAAAGATGTGGTACATATATACAATGGAATATTCAGTCAGTTCAATTCAGTTCAGTCGCTCAATCGTGTCCGACTCTATGCGACCCCATGAATCGCAGCACGCCAGGCCTCTCTGTCCATCACAAACTCCCGGAGTTCACTCAGACTCACGTCCATCGAGTCAGTGATGCCATCTAGCCATCTCATCCTCTGTCGTCCCCTTCTCCTCCTGCCCCCAATCCCTCCCAGCATCAGAGTCTTTTCCAATGAGTCAACTCTTCACATGAGGTGGCCAAAGTACTGGAGTTTCAGCTTCAGCATCATTCCTTCCAAAGAAATCCCAGGGCTGATCTCCTTCAGAATGGACTGGTTGGATCTCCTTGCAGTCCAAGGGACTCTCAAGAGTCTTCTGCAACAACACAGTTTAAAAGCATCAATTCTTCAGCGCTCAGCCTTCTTCACAGTCCAACTCTCACATCCATACATGACCACAGGAAAAACCATAGCCTTGACTAGATGGACCTTTGTTGGCAAAGTAATGTCTCTGCTTTTGAATATGCTATCTAGGTAGGTCATAACTTTCCTTCCAAGGAGTAAGCGTCTTTTAATTTAATGGCTGCAGTCACCTTCTGCAGTGATTTTGGAGCCCCCAAAAATAAAGTCTGACACTGTTTCCACTCTTTCCCCATCTATTTCCCATGAAGTGATGGGACCAGATGCCATGATCTTCGTTTTCTGAATGTTGAGCTTTAAGCCAACTTTTTCACTCTCCACTTTCACTTTCATCAAGAGGCTTTTGAGTTCCTCTTCACTTTTTGCCATAAGGGTGGTGTCATCTGCATATCTGAGGTTATTGATATTTCTTCCGGCAATCTTGATTCCAGTTTGTGTTTCTTCCAGTCCAGCGTTTCTCATGATGTACTCTGCATATAAGTTAAATAAGCAGGGTGACAATATACAGCCTTGACGTATTCCTTTTCCTATTTGGAACCAGTCTGTTGTTCCATGTCCAGTTCTAACTGTTGGTTCCTGACCTGCAAACAGATTTCTCAAGAGGCAGGTCAGGTCATCCATAAAAACTAATGAAATAATGCCATTTGTAGCAACATGGATGGAGATTATTATACTAAGTGAAGTAAGTCAGAGAAAGACAAATATCACATGGTATCACTTATATGCAATACCTAAAAAACAAAATGACACACGTGAACCTATTTACAAACAGAAACAGACACACAGACTCAGAGAACTTACAGTTACCAAGAGGGAAGGGTGTGGAGGAGGGATAGATTGGGAGTTTGGGACAGGTGTATACACACTGCTATTTCTATAAATAGATAACCAGGACTTCCCTGGTGGCATAGTGGATAAGAATCTGCCTGCCGTTGCAGGGAACATGGCAAAGATTCTTTCTCCGGTCCAGCAAAGATTCTACATGCTGAGCAGCAACTAAGCCCATGAGCCACAACTGTGCTCTAGAGCTGGCAAGCCTAAAAGAATGAAATAATGCCATCAGCAGCAACATTGGATGGACCTAGAGATTATGGTACTAACTGAAGTAAGTCAGAGGCAAATATCATATGATATCATTTATATGTGTAATCTTTAAAAATGACCCAAGCAAACTTTTTGCAAAATAGAAACAGATTCAGACTTTGAAAACAACCTTATGGTTACCAAAAGGGAAAGGTTGGGGGGTGATATAGTAGGAGTTTGAAATTAATAATATACACTTATTATATATAAAATAGATAATCAATAAGGACTTCCTACTGTATAGTAAAGGGAACTCTACTCATTATTCTGTTATAAGCTATACAGAAAAGAATCTTAAAAAAGAATGGACAAATGTATATGGATAACTAAATCACTTTGCTGTACATCTGAAACCAATATAACATTGTAAATCAACTATACTCTAATATAAATAAAAATTAAATTAAAAAAAATTTTTAAATAAACTAAAAAAACTCCACTATACACCTGAAACTAATAATATTGTGGTCAACTATGCTTTCAATAAAAACAAAAACAAAGAATTATTACCTCGTATTATTACTACTCTTCATTGATAATAAAGCACACTGAGAACAATCATGATAGTGATTATCATGGGGATATGAGACAAAAGACCTGCAAGTCTTTCACAAACCTCAAATCTCTAAGTACTTGAGATTGTCGCTATGGTTGTTTATAAACTCTGACTCCATTTTCAGTGATGCCTCTTGGACTCAGATGGTTTCCGTCCTCAGTCAAATCATTAAAAATACTTATTAATTTGGGATTAACCTAACTATTAAGCAAAATGACAAAGGTTTCTTTGGTTTCCAGCTTTCAAGTTTCATGCTTGATTTGTTTTTTTGGAGGAGGGAAACTATTGTGATGCACGAATGGTAGCAGCGTTTTTATCAGATGGTCCAATAGTCAGTTTTCTTAAAGTGAAAAGTGAATTTCATCAACACAGCTGTCATTTAGCATTCTCATCCATGAAAAGAAAAATTAAAAAAAGATGGAAACTTGCTATTTTTCTGTTTCAAAAATAAAACAAGGCCAATGAAACTGTCATCTGGTCAACTTTACTCAGAAAAGAACTGGCTGTCTTCCCAAAGGCAAATTGAATTGTGGAAAATGTTTCCACTGGTTTTCACAGGAAAGGCAGAATAACTGGGGACAAAGCAGGCAAGAAGTTGACAATTAAGAAAGGAACTAAAATGTAAATAAGAAATAATGTAAGATTTGATTTTACTGTTTAATATCCAGCTAGTTTGGTTAACAATAAAAGTATTTAGTTCAGGGCACTTCAGTTGAGATGAGGTGTACCTAACTTCCATGGATGTTAGCTTTGGACTTACAGGTACAGGTAAATGAACAAGGAAGTGTTCTGTCAGCCACAGCTGCAATATTAGAACTTGCTCACTGGTGTGGCTTTGTTTCACATAATTCAAAATTTACATTATTTTTCATCTAAGTGGGAATAATGATTTGACTCACATTCTAGAGTAGGACAAAAGAGAAAGGATAAGCGACAGTGCTCAGTACAAATAAAATCCAATCATATAACATGGAAACCTTTTAATTTGGTAAGACAGCACTACAAATAATGGTGCTGTTATAAAAAGCTTTATCCTCAAATATAATACCTCAAAGACTGAGAAAGACATTATGTGATTGATTAAATAAATAATGTAATCATTCATGGGAATAAGAAAAGATTAAGAGTTATTGGCTGCTGCTTCCTTTATAGTATCTCTTCACTAGCTTTTATTAGAGGAAAATACTTTTGAGTGAAATTCCTAATGAAAAATGCTTATATTTATATTGTTCTGAGCAATTTTTTTATGCTCAATTAGATTCAAATTACAGAAACATCCTATTAGCATAGGTGTCCTAAAACAAAAACAAAATGGTGGGCAGGAATTCTAAGAGCAGCCAAAGTTAAAAACTATAATAAATTGTAATTAGAAAATAAAGGGTAAGTTTACATGAATAATAAGGAGGGCAATTTTTCCTGAAACTTAAGATAGCCCTCCACCAAAGTATTATTTTGGTTGCAAGGGAGAGCCAATCTGACTCCATGTTGGATCTGTTTCTTTGACTTGCTTTTCTTTGTTTTTGCTATTATAATCATACAATAGGAGCTTTCCTGGTGTCTCAGTCAGTAAAGAATCTGCCTGCAATGCAGGAGACCTAGGATCTATCCTTCGGTCAGGAAGATCTGCTGGGGGAGAAAATGGCAACCCACTCCAGTATTCTTGCCTGGGAAATTCCATGGACAGAGGAGACTGGCACGCTACCATCTATGGGGTTGCAAAGAGTTGGACACAAGTGGGCAACTAAAGCACCACCACCACCACTAATCATACACAGTGGTTAGTGGTTCTCTGCCTCAGAGAGAAGAAGGCAATGGTACCCCACTCTGGTACTGCTGCCTGGAGAATCCTGTGGATGGAGGAGCCTGGAAGGCTGTGGTTGATGGGGTCGCTGAGGGTCCGACACGACTGAGCGACTTTACTTTCACTTTTCACTTTCATGCATTGGAGAAGGAAATGGCAACCCACTCCAGTGTTTTTGCCTGGAGAATCTCAGGGACGGGGGAGCCTGGTGGCTGCCGTCTATGGGGTCACACAGAGTCGGACACGACTGAAGTGACTTAGCATAGCATAGCATAGCATAGGACATAAATTTGTAAAAGTGTTCTGACCCCTCTATTAGAAAGAAGTTAATCACCATTGACAGTTCTAGACCGTGATCTTCCCAGAGGTGCATCAAAGCAATCTTCAAATCAAACTTTACTAATGTGACTTTATTCACCATTAGTTCCCCCATACATTTACCCCCACAGTTTGCCACCTTAGAAGTCCTTTTCTTTTGACTTGTCACTTCTCCAAAAATGTATTATTCTTTGCTAAGATGCTACATAAGACCGGTTTCTAACCACCCCAATGAATTACTCGACACTGAGTACAACCATGTATATGTGTGTTGACCATGTTCAGTTCAGTTCGGTCGCTCAGTGTCTGACTCTTTGCGACCCCATGGACCGCAGCAGGCCAGGCCTCCCTGTCCATCACCAACTCCTGGAGTCCACCCAAATGCATGTCCATTGCATTGGTGATGCCATCCAACCATCTCATCCTCTGTCAGCCCCTTCTCCTCCCGCCCTCAATCTTTCCCAGCATCAGGGTCTTTTCAAATGAGTCAGCTCTCAGGTGGCCAAAGTATTGCAGTTTCAGCTTCAACATCAGTCCTTCCAATGAACACTCAGGATGCACATGTTAATAAACTTCTATTTGCTTTTTCTTTTGTTAATCTGTCTTTGTTAGTCTAATTTACAAGGCCCCAGCTAGAGAACCTGAAATGGGTAGAGTAAAAATAAAAATTTTCCTCCCCTACAAAAAATTACTTCAATAAACATCCTAAGTCATGAGAAGATTCAAATTCTAGAAATAAAAGCAAATATGATCACTCCACTCATTAATGACAATGAGTTTGGTGAACAGCATAAGATGAAGATGCCACATACTTTGCAGAAATCATGTGAATTATGAAGCTCAATAAATATTTCAGTGCTGAGAAAATTAATATAGAACTGTAAGCATAAACATATATAAACTCTTATCTGGACTAATGAAAATGTTTACCTGAAAGGAAATTATAGTCCATTTTTAAAAATATGTCTTTCACAAGGCCTTTGTTGTTTGATAACATAGTAAAACAACCCTCTAACCTTAGGTTTTGGAGTTTTTTGTTGGTTTTTTTCCTTGAGGTACCTTTTGACATATATTAGTTTTAGGTATACAATATAATGATTCAGTGTTTGTGTATATTGCAAAATGATCTAGTTATTCATCCATAATGAAATAAAAATTCATGTTTTAAAGAAATATAAGAAAAACTTAAACATAAGAATTTTCTCCCCCCATTTGGGCTTCCTCCCTCTTCTCTTGTGTGCATTATGCATCTGCGTTACATGTTAACCAGACCTCCCCAATAGCAGAAATATCTGCTCAACTATAAAGATCAATTTTTCTCCTTCTGGCCACAGCCATGTAACTTCTTAGAAGATGACATGCCATCCTCAATCCTATAAGAGGACTAAGGAATCCTGCACCACTTGCCTTATACAGCTATCTTATGCAGAGATCTTCAGTGATTTTATGTATAATGCCAATATATCATTTTCCTTAAAGATAGTGATTAGTGCAGAACAGACTGGTCAGATAACCTGAAGTGATACTGGAAGTTCTTAATATTTACTTATGACCATATTAGGGTTTCCCAGGTGGCTCAGTGGGTAAAGAATCCTCCTGCAATGCAGGAGATATGGGTTCAATCCCCAGGTTGGGAAGATCCCGTGGAGTGGGAAATGGCAACCACTCCACTGGAGTGGTATATCACTCCAATATTCTTGCCTGGAAAATTTCACGACAGATGAACCTGGTGGGCTACAGTCCAAGGGGTTGCAAAAAGTTGGACACGACTGAGTGACTGAGCACACACATTGTTAATTGCTGTCACCCTGCTGTGAATTACATGCCCAGGACTCATTTATCTTATAACTAGAAGTCTATATCTTTTGACCACCTCCCACCCACTTCTGGAAACCACTAATCTGTTCTCTAACTATGAGTTCATTTCTTCATTTTTGCTTTGTTTTTATATTCCACATAAAAGTGTTATTATATGGTATTTGTCTCACTTTGACTTATTTCATTTAGCATGATTCCTTCAAGGTCCATCCATGCTTTCACAAATGGTAAGATTCACTTCTATTCTTATGGCTGAATAATAATATTTCATCATATATTTTATTATATATAATACAATATATTATATTATATATTGTTTAATATATAATATATAAATACTATAATTTCATATATATATATAATGAAACTATATATATGTGTGTGTGTGTGTGTGTGTATGTGTGTGTAACAACTTCTTTACCATTTAACGTTGAGTTTGTTTCCATGTCTTGGCTACTGTGAATAGAGCTGCAATGAACATGAGGGTACATGTTTTAACTTCCCTAGCTTGTTTTAATCTCCTTCAGATATATACACAGAAGTGGGAATACCAAATCATATGTCAGTCTTATTTATTTTTAATTTCTCTATACTATTTTGCATAATGGCTGCATCACCACCAACAATGCACAAGGGTTCCCTTTTTCCCACATCCTCACTAACACTTGTTCTTTCTTATCTTTTTGATAGATTGCTATTCTAACAGGTGTGAAGTGATGTCTCATTATTTTGATTTTAATTTCCCTGATGACTAGTGATATTAAGCATCTTTCAGTTAGACATCCGCATGTCTTCTTTGGAAAAAATGTCCATTCAGTAAGCTCTTTGTTTATTCAGAACTTCTGCCTATTTTTAAATTTAATTTTTTTTGTTTGATTTTTTGCTACTGAGTTGTATAAGTTCTTTATCAGCTATATTATTTATGATAATGCTCCCATTCAGTAAATGACTTTTCATTTTGTTGATGACTTCTTTTACCTTGGAGCAGCTCTTTAATTTGATGTACTCTTTATTTGTTTTTGTTTTGCTTTGTTTTTAAACTTTTGTTGTCTTTGTCTTTTGTGACAAATGCAAAAAAAAAAAATTATTGTCAAGACTGACACCAAAGAGTTTACTGCCTGTTGTGTTCTAGGTGTTCTATGGTTTTAGGTCTTATATTCAAGTAATTAATCCGTTTTGAGTTGTTTTTGCATGTGGTGTAAGGTACAGGGTCCAGTTTTCCCAAAACCATTTATTGAAGATTTTTGTTTATTTATTGTTTATTGTCTTTATTTATGTTTTTGGTTTCTTTGCTGTAAATGAACTAACCATAAATGTGTGGGTTTATTTTTGTATTCTCTATCTTATTCCCTTAATCTATGTGTCTGTTTTTATGCCAATACCAAACTGTTTTAATTACTACAGCTTCATAATAGCATTTGAAATCATGGAGCTTGGTGCCTACAGCTTTTGCTTCTTTCCAAAGACTGTGATATTTGGAGTCTTTTATAGTCCCACATAAATTTTAGGGCTGTTTGTTCTTTTTCTGTGAAAACTCTCTCCAGAATTTGATAGTGTTAGGTAGTTGCTGCTGCTGCTGCTGCTAAGTCGCTTCAGTCGTGTCCAACTCTGTGTGACCCCAGAGACGGCAGCTCACCAGGCTCCCCCGTCCCTGGGATTCTCCAGGCAAGAACAGTGGAGTGGGTTGCCACTTCCCTTTCCAATGCATGAAAGTGAAAAGTGAAAGTGAAGTCACTCAGTCATGTCCGACTCTTAGCAACCCCATGGACTGCAGCCTACCAGGCTCCTTCGTCCATGAGATTTTCCAGGCAAGAGTACTGGAGTGGGGTGCCATTGCCTTCTCCAGTTAGGTAGTTAGAACAGGGAAAAGGAGTCCAAAATGGCAGTGGCTAAGAGACAAAGAAAGGAAAAAGCTCATGAAAATGGAAAAAAAGGAAATCTGCAGACAAGTGAGAACTTCAGGTGAAACAAACACTTCCCCTTCTAAGCTAGATCAATTTGCATAGTGCAGGCTTGTGGGGAGGAGACAAATGTATAAAAGGAGGAAGCCTAGAAGGACTTCTCTCCTTTGGGATTGGCCCACCCTCACACCTTGAGGATATACTATCCTTTGCTTTTCCTAATAAAACTGAGCTGTAACCAAGCTATAACACTGGTCTGCCATTTCAACATTCAAATCTTTGCTGCGATGAGACAGAATCAAAAAATTACACACTCCCCCGACAATAGGATTTCCTAAATCCAAATGTCTGTTTCCTTCCCCAAGGTAGGGAAGTTTGTAGTTATTATTTCTCCCAATGAATTGTCTGTCCCTTTTATTGTTCTGTTCTACTTTGAGAATCCCTATAATTCAAATGTTAGCTTGATGTTGTCTCATAAATCTCCTAAGCTATCCTCACTTTTTAAAATGCTTCTTTTTTGCTGCTCTAATTGGGTGAGTTCTACTGCTCTGTCTTTGAGTTGACTGATCCTTTCTCTGTTTCATCTAGTCTTCTGTTGAAACTCTCTAGTGAATTTTTCAGTATAGTTATTATATTCTTTATCTCTTTGACTTCTATTTGATACTTTCTTTAATTTCTATCTCTTTGTTGAAATTCTCACTCAGTTTATTCATTCTACTCCCAAGTTTGGTGAACACTGCTATCATCATTATTTTGAACTCTTTTTTTTTTTTTTAAAATTTATTTTATTATTTAACTTTACAATATTGTATTTGTTTTGCCATATATCAAAATGAATCCGCCACAGGTATACATGTGTTCCCATCCTGAACCCTCCTCCCTCCTCCCTCCCCATATCATCTCTCTGGGTCGTCCCATTAGGCAAATTACTTATCTCTCTTTCATTAAGATTTTTTTCTGAGGTTTTATCTTGTTCTTTTGCTTGGAATATATTCATCTGTATCTTCATTTTCTTGGACTCTTTGTGTTGGTTTCTATACATTAGATAAAACAGACTCTCCCAATCTCAAAGGAGCAATTTCATACAGGAGATAAGCCTTATCTTTCAACATTTTCTGGTTCTTGGTTGTTTCTCAAACCTTTGTTATCCATGCAAACTATTTTATTTTTAATGGCCCCTAGTAATTGAAAGTGTGCCAAGACCTGTTAGTGTCCCAAAGGAAAGGCTCTCGACCACTTAGATTCAGACTATCTGGAATTCAGACCCTCAAGCAGTAGTGTCTAAAGTATGCAAATATATACAGTCCTGCAGGGTTGCTAGCATAAGCCCTGCTGACCACCAGGGATAGGTGATCTGGAGGTGTCCCCTGCCCAAGCGGCAGTCACAAAAATCTGGGCTCCAGGCAAGCTTCCACTCATGTCCAGGAGATACCAGTGAGATGTAGTGAGGCAGAGTGAAGCACAAAAACAGTGTGTACCACAACTACACTCCCCGAGGGCACATTCACAGGCCCCTAGCTGTGCCCACGCTGAACCCTCCCCTTCAGGCTGAAGCTTCAGGACCTCTTTCACAGAAAGACTGGCTTTTAGCTGGGTCTGTTCTCTGTGCAGTGTCCTGGGAATGCAGCCAGCTAAGAACTGAGTCTCTGATTATTACACTCTTGCAGGACCCAGACATGTGGGCTCCCTGGCTGCCAGAGCCAGAGTATCAAGGGGCATTCCTTAGGCACAAAGATAGGGCACCCAAACTAAAAACCAAGGCACTAGACACATGTAGAAGCTCCCCCTACCCCTTCAGGAATTACTGGCATTCTAGAGTGTTGTAGAGAAAGAGGGTGCGGCTATCACCCACCCTCTAAGGTCTATGGAATACCTTCCAGTTGGCACTTAAATGTGTGTTTAATAAGAAGCCTGACTTCAAGCTGCAGTTGTGATGATAAACTACTAGGCTTCTTTCACAGAAAGACTGAGCCCCTGGGTATATTGCCTCTTGCTGTGCCCTGAAGATGGTGACATTTTAAGAACTCTTTATCCATTGTTTGTCACCCTGTGGTACCCAGAAGTGTAAGCCCCATACAGACAACTGTTGTTGTCTGTGTGATTAGGACTGAGCACAGTGTATTTTATAAGTTCTCACTTAAAACACAATTGTGTTAAGCCATGACACCTAGCAATGTTTATTCTCTTACTATGAATGTTTATTAAATATGTATTATATGCCAGGAACTGTTTTAGATGCTGTAGATACAGCAGGGAACAAATTTCATGAACCAATGGACTGTAAATTCTAAAGGGAAAAAAGTCAATAAATATACTTCAAAGAAAATACATATTTCAAAGAAAAGTAAGATAAGGTAATGGAAAGAGTGTTGGCGTGTTGTTTCCATTGGGGGACCAGAGAATTTCTCTCTGAGGAACAGAAAATTGAATAAAGGAGAATAAAACTGAAGGAGAAAATCCAGTTAGAAGGCTGCAGCCATGGCCCTGGTAGAAATAGCCAAGACTGCTGCTGTTTCATTGGCAGATGCAACGTTGTAAGATATAGAGAACAGCTGAGTTCCACAGAGATTTACAGCGTAGAAAAAAAATATTAAAAGTATCATTCTACTGGTAGCATTTACCTCAGTTTTCTCTTTTAACACCTCCTGCAAACTTCAGAAGGGACAAAAGTAGGGATGCTTTTCCATGCAAATCACACAATTTAAAGCTAAAGAACCATTGTCAACATAATAGAAAAACCAAATCCCTAGGGCTCTAAAGACTGCTGCAAGAGAAAACTGTCTATTTCCCACTATCATCAACAAATGGATAAATTCAGTAACATCATGATTAAAACACTTAATAAGAAAGAACTGTATAAAAGCCGGAGATAATTATAGCCATGTAAACCACTGCCATTGATGGTTATATTAATTGTTCTAGGCAGAGAATATAGCTTTTGGTTACCTTACAATATGTGATACAAACTCTGTAAAACGAAAGATAGTATAATTTGCTTTACGGTGCCAACAAGAGCAAATAACAGCACGGTTCTCAGAGTTTACTTGCACTAAATACACATTTTACTCAGAATGTTGCTTTACATTTATCCAGCTTGCATATCATTTCCTTGAAATGTTAAAATCCTGTACATCAAAAATACACATACGATTTTCTTTACCTTCTGACTAATGTAGTTAATAATAGCCCATGGATGCCCAATACAAATGGCTTGGAAATCTTCAAGGAATAATAAAACTGTAATGAAAATACTTAATAAATTTAGTTCATTATTTTGCCAGGATAAATGGATACTTGAAACCCAATTAGTGCCCAAGAGTAATCAGGAATTAGTTATTTTTAGTTTAATTCTCTAATTCTGGACTCACTATATAAACTTGAGATACAGAAGAGGCAGGCAGCAACAAGACTAAGCTTTGAAAAATCATAATGCAAATACTTCAAAGAAAGTATGTCTCTTCTGGAACACTGCACAGTGCTTTTATATAAATGATTGGGCTTTTATACAAATTGATTTAAGTTGTTGATCTCATTTCAAATGTATTTTTAAAACTCTCCACTTGTACTCTCCTCCCTTTATGATTACTCTTTTTGATATCTTACTTTATATCTAATCATTTTGTGTGTCCCTTTCCTGTTTATTGTGGATATAGATAATTTTACTACTTTTGTCTTTTAACTTCCCCACTAGCTTTGTGTGCAGATGATTTCTTACCTTTGTTATATGTTTGTGTTTTCTGGTGAGCTCCTTCATTTTGTAATTTTCTTGCTTCTAGTTGTGGCCTTTTCTTTTTTCATCTACAGAAAAATTCCTTTAGCATTTGTTGTAAAGTTGGTTTGGTGGTGCTGAACTCTTTTGTTATCATTGTATAGTCACTAAGTCATGCCCAACTCTTTTGTAACCCCATGGACTTTGAAGCCCACCAGGCTCCTCTGTCTCTGGGATTTCCTAGGCAAGAATCCTGGAGTGGGTAGCCATTTCCTTCTCCAGGAGATCTTCCCAACCAAGGTATCGAACCCACATCTCCTGCATTGGCAGGCAGATTCTTTACTGCTGAGACACCAGCGAAGTCCTGCTGAAATATTTTAGCATTTGCTTATCTGTAGAGCTTTTTATTTCTTCATCAAACCTAGAGAGCTTTGCTAAGTAAACTATTCTTGGTTGTGGGTTTTTCTTTTTCATCACTCTGAATACACTGTGCCTCCCATCTGGTCTGCAGAATTTCTGCTGAAAATTCAGCTGATAACCTTATAGGAGTTCCCTTGTATATTATTTGTTGTTTTTCCTTTGTTGCTTTTAATCTCTATAATTTTTGTTGTTTTATTTACAACTCATCATGCTTACAATCTTTACTCTTAAGGTTTTGTTGGCTAGGTTGCCTATCTCCACTTAGTCCTTCTAGGATTTAAACTTGTTCCTTTGTCTGGAACACCAGGCTTCCCTGGTGACTCAGATAGTAAAGAATCTACCTACAATGTGGGAGACCAGGGTTCAGTACCTGGGGCAGGAAGATCCCCTGGAGAAGGGAATGGCAACCCACTCCAATATTGTTGCCTGGAGAATCTCACTGACAGAGGAGCCTGGAGGGCTACAGTCCATGGGGTCTCAAAAGAGTTGGACATGACTAAGCAACTAACACTTTCACTTTCTTTTGTCTGGAATACATTCCTCTGCAGCCTTTTTTTTTTTTTTTTAGTCTAAGTTACTGTTTTTTTAAATATATTTATTTATGTGGCTGCACCAGGTCTTGGTTGCAATATGTGGGCTCTATTTCCCTGTCTAGGGATCGAACTTGGGGCCCCAGCATTGGGAGCATGGAGTCTTAGCCACTGGACCACCAGGGAAGTCCACTATGGGTATTTTTATGTATTCAGCAGGTTAGTTAAGGGCTTCCCAGGTGGCGCTAGTGGTAAAGAACCCACCTGTCAATGCAGGAGACGTAAGAGATGTGGGTTCGATCCCTGAGTTGGGAAGATCCCCTGGAGGAGGAAAGGGCACCCCATTCCAGTAGTCTTCCCTGGGAAATCCCATGGACAGAGGAACCTGGTGGGCTACAGTCCACAGGGTTGCAATGAGTCAGATGCAACTGAAGTGACTTGGCAGGCATGCACACACAGGTTAGTTACCTTTCTCAAACCTGGAGAAGTGGCCAGTGTAAGAGGAGTCCTGTGTGTCCTGGCAGTGCACTCCACTCTCATCACCCAAGCTGTATGTTCTAGGGATTCCATAAGAGGGCTGCGTGGGTCCTTCTGTTGTTGCAGACTGACTATGTGGGTAATCTGGTGGTCTTGGTTGGCCCCAGCCCAGTTGGTTGTCAGGCTCTGCCTTATGCGGATGTTTCTGACTGCTGGTTAAGGGGTTCTGGTCAGGAGGCAGCTGGCTGCAGAAACCTAGGGTCTCCCCAACTAGTGCTGGCTCACTGGTGGGTGAGGTCAGGATCCAGAAGACTCTGGGGCTATTGCCCCCACCCCACCCCCACCCCCCACTGTTGGGTGAAGCCAGGTCCTGGAGTTAGTGCCAGACTACTGGCAGGAAGAGCTGGGTCCTAGAGTCTCGATGCAGGTACAGGAATCCCAGAGCTGATGTCAGGTTGCTGGGGGTGAGGGGTGGGGGACACTGGGGTGGGGTAGGGGGGTCTATTCCTGACACAGCTGGGTAATATGGTCAGGGTGTCCTGAAGCTTGTGCTGGCCTGCTAGTAAGAAGGGCCAGGGCCCAGCTGGTGCCGGTGTAGGGTCTGACCTGCTGGAGACTGTAGGAGCGGGCTTTTCTCAAGTCTGGCGTCTGCCCACTGGTGGAAAGAGCTGGGTCTTGGCCCTCTAGTAGTCTGGGCTGTATGGAGCAGCATCTATAGATGTTGGTGGGCTCAAGAAGACTGGAGGCATCCTGTCTGCGGATGAGGGGACTGTGTCTCCACACAGCTAGTTGTTTGGCCTGAGGAGTCCAAGCACCGGGTCCCTACAGGCTGTTGGGTGGGGCCAGGACTTGGCGCTAATGAGAGAGGGAGGGTCCACCTGGCTCTCCTACCACTACTTCCGGTTTCCGCGTGTGTAGAAGGAGCTCCCAAATATGGCTGCAGCTGGTGCTTCTGTCTTCTGGGAGGTCCCCCTCTTGGGAGATGCTTCAAGACCAGCAGTTAGGTCTGGCCCAGGCTCTTATCAAATCATTGCTTCCGCCATGGGTCTCGCTGTGTGTGTAGTGAAGTGTGTGCCTTTAAGAGTGAAGTCCGTTTCCCGCAGTTGTTTGGGACTCCGGAAATTAAGCGGCACAGCCTTCAAATTGGCTTTGGGGACTCACCTTCCCCGTGCTGGATATCTGGGCTCGGGAGCTTGATGTGGGGCTCAGAACTCCCAGTCCTGTGGGAGAGACCTCTGCACAGTAATTATATTCCAGTTCATGGGTCACCACCTGAGGCTATAGGACTTGATTATATCACTAGTTTGGGCTTCGCAGTCGGCACAGTGGTAATGACTCTGCCTGCCTATGCAGGAGACGCAGGTTGGATCCCTGGGTCAGGAAGCTCCCCTGAAGGAGGAAATGGCAACCCGCTCTCGTATTCTTGCCTGGAGAATCCCATGTACAGAGGAGCCTGGCGGGCTGCAGTCCGTGGGATCACCACGAGTCCAACACAATTTATCGGACCGCACGCACACGCTAGTCTGCTCCTCCCGGCCACCTCTTCGTGGCTCCTCCTTCTCGTTAGGGGTAGTAGCTCTGTCCTGTAAGTTTGGGTTTCTTTCGTCGTTGGTTGTTCTGCAGATGGTCGTGCTTTGGGCATGCACAGTGCTTAGCCGGCACGTTGTGGGCAAACGAAAGGAAATGTAATGTTACCATTTGAAAACAGAGCAGCAACATGATAAAGAGGAATTTGGACTAAATAAAAGAGATGATCCTAAAATGCTTAAGAAAATTTGCAACAGCACTTTAAGACTGAAGCAGCCTTGCAGCATTTTTCTTTTCTAAGGACTGTTGCCAGCCTACTGAAATAAAAAACAGGCCCTGGTGTTATTAAAAGCTGAATGAATGGCAGAAAAATAGAAAATCTCATTAAACCATGCCAACAGCTTCAACTCATTATGAATATCTCCATAGAGCAGCCAATAATCCATTATGTTTTAAATAATATGCCTAAATATACCTCATTACATATAATGGCGGCTTGACACTCTATAAATGTCACAGAGCAAATTTTTTTAGTTCAGACCTCTTCATTTTAGTAATATTTCATGAAATCTGAGTATTAAATAAAGTCAATACCTTAAGAAACTGTACATTACAACATAAAATACCTGAAATGTTCATTTTGTTCATTTTTTTTTAATCTATAGACTGCCCTCCTGTAGCCACTGTCAGTGTTGATAAACTAAGCTTTGCGTAGTTGTTCTGACCCACCTCATTTACCTTGCTATCCCTCACAGATTGTTCTTATAGATTAATTTTCTTTGTCACTTTCTTCTCTCAAGCACCCCCAACACATTCACATGCCAATTTTTTAATCTGGAGTTTTGCTTGTTAGACCTGTTATATCAAATAAGCTTAGACTCTTTGGCCTCTTCTAATAATCTCCCATCATTCACTCCCCAAAATATTTTTTCCACTTTTTTCTTCTTAATTTCTCAGAAGACACCTCACAGGAAAATTTTAACTAGGTAAAAAATGAGAATATGGAACATTTAGATGTTAGCTCCATGTATAAAGAAATAAAAATTTTAGAAAGATACATTTAGGATAAAATTTTAGAAAAATTTTAGGATGGCATAGGCAGTCCCATAAGGAGGTAAACTTGCCATAGTAAAGTGAGGGAGAAATTTGGGATGAATGATATGTTGTGATTCTGCTCTGTGGTAAAAGCAAAATGAATTAAATCAATAGAATTAAACAAATGTGGTTCAAAAAACATAAGGTGTTCATAGATAAATTAGTAAAAGAGGTATATATATGTTATATATGCTGCTGCTACTGCTGCTAAGTCATTTCAGTCCTGTCCGACTCTGTGCAACCCCATAGACAGCAGCCCACCAGGTTCCCCCGTCCCTGGGATTCTACAGGCAAGAACACTGGAGTGGGTTGCCATTTCCTTCTCCAATGCATGAAAGTGAAAAGTGAAAGTGAAGTCGCTCAGTTGTGTCTGACTCTTTAGCGACCCCATGGACCGCAGCCCACCAGGCTCCCCCGTCCATGGGATTTTCCAGGCAAGAGTACTGGAGTGGGTGCCATCGCCTTCTCCGATATGTTATATATACATACACACTATTGTGCCTTTTAAAAAAAAGTTCTTCAATGTGCAACGACATAAATAGCCTTAAGGATATTATGCCAAGTGAAATAAACCAGTCTCAGAAAGACAAATGCTTCAGGGTTCCACCTATATGAGGTGTCCATTCCTTTTCTTATCTGTGGAAAGGTAGATAATCACGATTCTCTAAACGCCCTCTAGAAAGATTATGTTTGCTTCCTGTTCTATTTTTTGTGTTTTTATATGTGCCTGCAGGCTGAACCATTTTGTGACTTCCTTTTCATTCCAATAGAACATGTGAATTTTTATATATTTATTTTATATTCCCAGAAAAGTGAGAGACTGACTGCTTCTTCTTTGTCTTGATTAGAAAAGCACAAAAAGTCAAGGTAGGATCCAGAGTTCAGTGAGAAGGAAACCTCCAAGCAGTTTTCACCCAAGCCAGGACATTCTGTCAGATACGGTCCAAACCTGAAAGTTTTCTTCTTCTATCAATCGTATTATTAAAAAGTAAGAGATAAGCAAAAAAAAAAAAAAAGTCACTAAAACCGGAGATTGAAAGGGCAAAACATGAGTGGAAGACTATTCAAGCAAGATTTACTTTCTCACTGAAGAGCATATTATTAGTAGAATTTACTGGTAGAGTTGTCACTTTAAAGTTAATTGGATAGAGAAAGAGAAATGTTAACTGTGATGGAAGGGTACAGTGCAACATGTCAGTGAGTTCTCTTGGTCAAGAGATGTGAGCTTCCTCAATTAAAAACATGATTTCCTTTCCTCCTTTTCTGTCTTTCTTGTAAAAAATAACTGTTATTTGTTAGATTATGTTAACAGAAGGAAAGTGAAATGAACTAAAGATTAGTAAGTAAACTTAAATATCATCAAAGAGTCTGTATGGAGATGAGAGATCATGTGAAAACACTTGGGTGTTAGAAATAGGCGGTCTTAGGAGAGGCAGAGAGAATGCAGATTTAAAAGAATCAGATTGGCTATTTAACCTCATGCAATCATTCTAAAGGTCAACTATACCCATGGACTGTAGCCCACCAGACTTCTCTATCCATGAAGTTCTCCAGTCAAAAATACTGGATTGGGTTGCCATTCCCTTCTCCAGGGGATCTTCCCAATCTAGGGATCAAACCCAGGTCTTCTGCGTTGCAGGGAAATTCTTTACCATCTGAGCCACTAAGGAAGCCCTTTCACATAAGTTATTCTAAAGATTATACTTTTGAAAATGTAGCTTTCAGATCAGTAAGCATATTCTTAGTGCCTATCCTGCTCAGTCCATATATGATAGTGAAGAAATGTAGCAACTTATAACTGCAATCAAAGAGTTTACAGCAGCATTTTCCATATCTGTAATCAGTGTTGTTCAAAAGTTATATGATAAATACTACCTCTGGGGGTTGGAGAGGGCAAATGAGGCACTAATGTTAAGAGCTTTAATTAGTATAATATTTCTAGAGAACAGATTGTTAATACAAATCAAAAGCTTAAAATTTTGTGCATTTGATGCTCAACATCACTAATTACTAGGGAAATTCAAAGTGCACAATTAACACCATGATGAGATACCACCTCGCATCCGTTAGGATGACAATGGTCTTAATTTGCTATGGCTGCCATAATAGAACTCCACAGATCCAGTGCTTAAACAACAGAAATTTATTTTCTCATAATTTTGGAGGCTAGTAACCCAAATCAAGAGTTTTGCAGATTTGGTTTCTTCTTAGATTTCACTTGCAGATGGCCGCTTTTTCACTGTGTCCTCAGTTGACCTTCCCTCTATGTATGCATGAAGAGAGAGAGATTGCTGACACTTCTACCTCTTCTTAAGGACACCAGTCCTACTGGGTGAGGGACCCATCCTTATAACCTTCACTACATCCTTAAAGCCCCAGTCTTCAAATATAGTCACATTGGAGGTTAGGACTTCAATATGTGAATGTGTTTGGAGGGTGGGGGGTGGGTATATAATTTAATCCATAACAACTGCATTGTTTACAAAAGGCAAAAAGTAGAAATAATCCAAATATTCATGAATAGGAAATGAACTAAACACATGGCTGTACATTCATATAATGGAGTACTATGTAGTTATTAAATGAGATGATTTACATGTATATTTATTAACAAGAAAAGATGCCATAATATTGTGAGATGTAAAAAAGACATGTTAAAAGAAACACGTATAGTATGGTTTCATTTTGTAAGTATAAAAAAATGCATAAACAAATACATTATTTTTGTTTCTCTGTCTTTATCTCTTTCTTTCTCTCTCTTCCCTCATCCCATTTCTCTCTCCAGCTCTCAAATATATATAATCATCTGGAAAGATATACATCATATAGTACAGGAGTAATTGTATTTGATAATGAGTTACAGTTGATTTTTTTCCACTACAAAATAATTTTAATGCCTGAATATTTCAATATGTGCATATTTTATTCATGTATTTCCAAATATAAAGTTATTTTTATTGAAAAAATTATTCAAATTGAAATTGCCACTTACGAAGAAATGAAAATCTTCAAGGCTTAAGAGGTAACCTGAAATAAATAAGCCAAGGAATCTATCGGTTTTTTTCAGTATGCCCCTAGGTTAGGACTGAAATCCACACGCTATGAATTTTACTTAAGTTCTGCCACTGAGTTTTCAACACATACATATCTATTTCCTGCATGTTTTCATCTGGGCAGTATTCTTCAGAAAGTCTTATCCTTAATATTGAGAAGATGATTACCCTTGTGCCTGCTAACAGGTAAAAATGGCACAACCCTGGCACTGTAACATCTGATGTTCAGTGGGCTTTCTTCAGCTACTTGAAAGAGAGGCATGCTGTAGAACAGTTCTTCGCCATTTCATTCCCTTTTTCCAGTCCAAGCACTGCTAGAGTAGATTGTCCCCTATGGTGTAAACCCACTTAACATTTGATTTACCTACTGGCAACCACCCAACCCTATCTGGACAAGCAGGTCTCACTCCAAAAAGGACTTCAATATTTGTATTCTATGATATTTATTAGCTGTTTTCTGCCTTAACTTTCACATTCTATAAGAAATGGTTTAAGGGTTGATTATTTTGTTGAGTAAAAGTCATTAGTTTCTTTTTAGATATGCACAAGTAGATCAGAAGCTTAATCTGGATGAAGGCCAAATTGTTTTGTGTAATAGAGAAATCAGATGTACTCTCAGGCGGCTGGGGTGATAGGAAAGGGTCTTAGTCAAAAAGACTGGTAGCATGGCAGCAGCAGACCCTACAGACAAAAATGACAGAAAGAAATCATTAATCTCCATGAGACCTGGGAGTTTTTTTTAAAGAGCAATGTCATGTATTCAGATTGTGCTGGGTTGCTGGGCTCCCCCTTATGTTACTCACATCATCAGTGAACATCTGTCAGACATAAGGATTTTACATTAAGGATGCTCTGAGGTGTGAGGAAAGGGGTACCCAGTGCATGAAGCTTTCAGGAGATGATAGCAAGGAAAGCAATTGCGAGGAGACAGCAGAGAAGCAAGCTGTGGTATGGGCCAACTCAGGAGTACACAGAGCTCAAGTTCTGCTTTTCCAAAACCTACCAGAGAAAGATTTGAGGAGGAAGGAGGTAGGCTCAATCCAGCCCTTATATAAACAGGGGTATCCAAGAGACAGCAATGTGGGTACTAACACTCTTTATGGAAAACTACATTGTACCACGTAGTTTTCATCATCTCTTCAAGATAAGTGTTTATTATGGTTCCCTGGGGCTTCCCAGGTGGTACTAGCGGTAACCTACCAAAGCAGGAGATGTCAGAGATGCAGGCTAGATCCCTGGGTCAGAAAGATCCCCCGGAGGAAGGCACGGAGTTTTCAGATTTCTCCAGTTTTCTTGCCTGGAGAATCCCCATGGACAGAGGAGCCTGGAGGTGTACAGTCCATGGGGTCACAAAGAGTCAGACAGGACTGAGTACACACACCTAGAGATAAGAAAGACTAAGTAATTAGCCCAAGGTCACATGGGAGTCACTGACAGAACCAGGATGGGAGCCCAGGTGGAACTGCCTCTCCTCTCTGCATCTGTCCACCAGGCTCTCCCAGCTGAAAGTTCAAGGATTCCTTTATGCTTGCCTAGCACGTGTGCCATTTGGATCCTTCCAATGGAAAAACCACCACATCCAGAGCAGAAAGTCAGACAAGGTCAAGTGCATTCAGGGTGGTATGGCCATAGACTAGAGAAGAAAGTCAGCATTCTACTTTGCCAGAGTAACGGGAAATGACCTGTGTGCTTCACAAGCATCTAGTGACCGCTCAGTAAACTCCATGAGTGTAGGGCTATGTCCTTTTTCTAGCCACGATTTCCTGTCACAAAACCTGTGTGCTAGATGGTCTGTTGAATAAAAGATTAGTGCATAAAGGAAAAGTTTGATCCGACAATTTTTAAATGAGTGTCTCTGCCTAATCTTTTCTCAGTCAGCTCTAGAAGGGGAATTTCACACTGAATACAACTGATAAAGTTCACTTTCCTTGACTTGAAAAATTAATACAAGTAATTCATGTCCTTAAAGAAAAATTAGAAGTTATAGATAAGCAAACTGTAAAAAGTGAAACTACCTATAATCCTAGTGCCTAGAGTTCCATTGTATTGATGCTCTGACATGGAGCACCCTTTGCAGTGAATGGAGAAGGCAATGGCACCCCACTCCAGTACTCTTGCCTGGAAACTCCCATGGACAGAGGAGCCTGGTAGGCTGCAGTCCATGGGGTCACAAAGAGTCGGACACGGGACACGACTGAGCGACTTCACATTCACTTTTCACTTTCATGCATTGGAGAAGGAAATGGCAACCCACTCCAGTGTTCTTGCCTGGAGAATCCCAGGGACGGGGGAGCCTGGTGGGCTGCCGTCTGTGGGGTCGCACAGAGTCGGACACGACTGAAGCGACTTAGCAGCAGCAGTTGCAGTGAATAACGCTCTTCTCTTTTACTCTTTGCATGTTGCCTTCCATCCATTATTTTGGTTTCTTCTAGAACTCCCAAGTGACTGATTTCAGAACTGCTTGACCTCTCCTACATATTTGGAAAATTACTTTTATACTCATCATGCTTTTATTTAGTAGCTACCTATTATGCCCTGTCTCTATGCTTCTCAAACTTTGATTTGATTCATATACAAATCATTTGGGGACCTCAGTAAAAAGGAAGATCCTGATTCAGCATTGCGGGGTGGCACCTGAGATTCCGCACAGCCATCAAGTTCCCAGGAGACATCGGTGATGCTGATCTGCAGCCTGTACTTTCCTTAGCAAGGTCTTAAGCAAATGCCTGGCATCACAGGTACTGGAATGTATACTGAAAGCACATGGACTCCACCGTCAGCCAGCGTGGGACTCGCCCCCTCCACTCACTAGCCATATGACCTTGGGAAAACTGACCTAGTCTCTTTGAGAATCTGCTTTCCCCCCTACAAAATAAAGATACTTGTCCTCATGTTTCAGATTTCCTGCAGTGCTTAAAGTGTGATTTTTTAGCCTGCCCACACCATAGGGGGCATGAAATAGGAAAGGGACAACCTTGGGTTTCTGCTGTCAGGGGTAGGCTTTAATGATGTCACACAGAAAGTGTCCTGGTAGCCACGTCTCTGCCCAGGGGGAGGACACCATGCTCAGCTTGACCTCAGCCATGAAGTTGTTCTTTGGGTTGAAGGGATTAGAACAAAACACCACTCCTGTTTCATGCCCACACTGATGCAACCTCCACCCATAGGACAGGAACAAGCACGTTCAATTTCAATAGAGAACAACCTGCAGGGTGAGCCACACGAGAGAAAGTAAATCATTCTATGATTAATGGTGGATACTCAAAGAACAGACTTCTGTTAAAAACGTAAAGGCAGTACTTAGAGTGGAAACTGTGAAATTTTATGACAGTGAGGATAAGGGACTAGTGTTTGGGGGCGAAATCTTCTTGCCCTAAAGCTTGTTGACAGTAATCGGTTGCTCTGAGCAGAGTGAATGAAAAAGGGAGGAATGGCAGAGCGAACGAGTAAAGAAATTAACGTTGATTAAGTATTTCATGCTAGGCATGTTGCAAATATTATCATGTAATGTGGGGTCCACCAGGGCTGAATTCAGCCCCCATCCACACCAAGATATACTGGCCTGTGAAAAGAACAGGGTGAACCATAAAAAGGATAAGTAGCCTCAAGCAGCACAAGGAGAGGAAGAATTGGCCCAGATGGTGATGGACAGGGAGGCCTGGCGTGCTGTGATTCATGGGGTGGCAAAGAGTCGGACACGACTGAGCGACTGAACTAAACTGAACTGAATGCTGAAATGTTTTTTTAATATTAGAAATTTAGTTATAGATATGTGTTTCATTATAATCTTGGTGTTTATACACACAGTCAAATGTTTGGTTACAGTTTTGTTGTTAGGAGGCCAATTTAATCAGTAGGCTAATTTAAAGATTCAGTCTTAGTGGTGACATTTTGGGGCTTTCCTGATGGCTCAGATGGTAAAGAATCTGCCTGCAATGCAAGAAACACAGGTTTGATCCCTGGGTTGGGAAGATCCCCTGGAGAAGAGAATGGCTACCCACTCCTGTATTCTTGCCTGGAGAATTCCATGGACAGAGGAACCTGGCAGGCTATAGTCCATGGGGTCAAAAAGAGTCAGACACGACTGGGTGACTAACATTTATACACTTACTTATGTACAGTGGCATTTTTAGAAACAGAAAAATGTGAAATAGTCTTCATCAGATCAAATACAAAAAGAAAAGAGCAAAAGATCACTAGACTCTTGAAAAAATGGGGGACAGGTTTTCCAAGACCAAATTTTAGTCCCATTAATTCCCATAAATTTTATCAGAAAATTGCTTAGTATTTTATTAGCCTTGCTACTATCTTCCCAGAAGGAAGTCATGAATTACATAGCCTTAAAAATTCTGTCCCAAATGAGGTTTGGGGTAACTTTTTCCTTGTCTAATATCAGTTTCCTTAGTAGAGAAAAAACTAGAAATTTAAAAGTGAAATCCACTCAATGTAAGACATAGTTTGCTATAAAACAGTTAAAAGGACTTTCCCCCAAGAATTGTAAGTCATTTTCGCCTGGTAAGAAGGCTTGCAAGAGAAAGAACCCTAGCTGACTCTCTCAGCCAAGGTCCAACTTTTCAGAGTAGATTGTGATATTGTGATTTATAAGAAATACATATTTGGTCTTCATCCACAAATAGTCTCAGATTTGAGTTCTCAGACATTCTGCTGGTGTTCTAGAATTGCTTGGTATTATGCGGGAAGCCCTCCACACACACACATACTGGAATTGGGTCTAGGAACTCAATCAAAGCTGAAAGGGACACATTGTAACATGTCTTCGGTAGGGCAGTCTCTGTCTAGGTGGGCTGCAAGGTATACCAGAACACATGTAGAGTGTCTAGCACTTAAAGTGAGCTCATATCTACATTTTGTTCTTTCCTTCCTTTAACCTACTGTCTGCCATTCTCTTTCCTTCCTGCACTGCAGAGCTAGACTGACTTATGACAGTATTTCAGGGCTTGAGAGGTTCTCTCCAGCCCTTACTATCTTCATTTAGAGATAAGATTAAAATGCAAGTAGCTAGGATCAAGAGCACACAGTACTGATGAGTTTCTTTCACCAAATAAATATTTCATATCTCTTTTCTTGAGAAGGACTCAGAAATTTTAAAAAAAATGTACTTGAAAGTAGGGGTAGTACACTTCACTGGAAAAAGAAACAGCAACATAAAGTAGGGGTGATTGCAAGGCTTCAGATCAACTTTTGCCAGCTTTACCACTGGGATTTGGGGCCAGTCCTGGTTAGGGTCATCTCTGCTGCTGCTGTTGCTAAGTCGCTTCAGTCGTGTCCGACTCTGTGCGACCCCAAAGACAGCAGCCCACCAGGCTCCACAGCCCCTGGGATTCTCCAGGCAAGAACACTGGAGTGGGTTGCCATTTCCTTCTCCAATGCATGAAAGTGAAAAGTGAAAGTGAAGTCGCTCAGTCGTGTCCGACTCTTAGCGACCCCATGGACTGCAGCCTACCAGGCTCCTCCGTCCATGGGATTTTCCAGGCAAGAGTACTGGAGTGGGGTGCCATTGCCTTCTCTGAGGGTCATCTCTACTCAGGTCAAAAGCAGCAGTGGGTGGAGAGAAAGACTTCTTGTCCTAACCCCTAAGTGTCTTCGTACAAAAGCAGGGGAACAGCAGGGTATGAGGAAGTGGGAGAAAATGATCAAACCTGAATTTTCTAAAACATTGAAAGTTATGGATAAGGTTAAAGCAAAAAGGTTTATAACCAGACAGGACCATCTCTACACTTACTGAACTTCTCTAAACTCCAATTTCCTGCAGAATGAAGCTAATTATAGCTTCACAGGTTGATAAATGATGAAGCGCTCAGCTTGGTGCTTAGGATATAGAATTATATCAATTAGCTATTGATATGTAACAATTATACCCCAGATTCAGTGGCATGACAGCAGTGAGTTTTCATTCTTGTATGTCTGAAGTTGACTGAGGTGACACCTTGAAGCTGCAGGTGTGTGGGGAAGCTGATCAAGCTCTGATCCACACATCTCCTTCCTCCTGGAAACAGCAGGCTCCCTACGACATGCTCTTCTTATGGCAGTGACAGAAGCACCGCCACACAAGCACATTACAAGCGTGTGCTTGTGTAATCTCCACCAACATCATGCTGGCCAATGCAAAGCACACGGCCAAGCCTCGCATCAATCAGGCAGAGGGAGGCGGGGGGAGTTTTTGCTTAACAATCACAGAGACTATTACTCTCAACTCTCTTTTTATATTAATTCATATCTTTCCCATACAGAAAACACCTTAATTCACATCCCAAGACCCTCAAAAGTCTCATTTAGTCACAGCATCATGTTCAAAGTCTAGGACCTTGTGATCTACATCAGGCTAAACATAGCTCTTCTTTGTTCAGAGATCTCATAATAAAAAGACAGGTTATCTGTCCAGCACACATCCAATGTACAGAGATAGAACAGCCATGGGATAAAATAATACTAAGAACTTGCACTAAAAAAATGAGTACTTTTTGCACACTGATTCCTACCTGAGGAAATATGGGAGTTGCAAGACATTTCTATGTCTCATATGATTTCATCTTTTAGTTTGGCTGGCGATGCTTTTTCCAATAGGGCTCTTTAAAAAATGTTGTAAGTTCCAAACATTTTTGCATCAAAATATGTGACACCCAAGATTCTTTCTGAGACATGCCTCTCTCTGGAGACTCAATTACAGGTACTTCAGAGGTTCCTGGCTTCTACAGAACCAAGACCTTAATCTTTGTGGGAACTCTTTTGTCCATGTGAAAGGAGCTAGTAAGTTCACTAATCATTTCAAAAGTCTCACAAAAGGACTTAACAACCACTGTTTTTACCCTGAAGCAATGTCTTACTGGCAGGCCCCTGAATTTGTGCTCTTCCTTGACATTATGTCATAATGGCCATATGGCCTGTTGAAGAATAGTTTTATTTTCCACTTCCACTGATGTTTATCTTTTAAATGTACTTAAGAAACAGGACCTGATTTCTCTATATGAGTAAGGGATGACCATCCATACCAACATACTTACAATGAGTATATTAGAGTGCATGGAGCCCTCCAAATGGGGACCTTGCCCCTGTAAATATCATCTCAGACTGTGGTTAAATCTAAGGCGATATAGGGAATTTACAAAGCAAGAATCAGAGCTACTCAGCAAGAAGAACAAAATTAATGATTGCGCTTCAGGCAAAAGATCTGTTCCTGGGGCTCGTCTTCCTAATGCAATAAGAGAAACCTAATAGAGTTTTTCAGAAAATATTCATGGATGAATTCACTGCAATACAGTGAGCATTATTGATGAATGAGAGCAACCACCAGTGATCTGGGACCTTGGTGTGAAGAGAGCAATTAGCACCTACTCAATTAAAAAATTTGAAGGAAATGAATGTTCATAATGGATACCATGCAATTATGTGAAACTTTAACTTTTCACAGTACCACTGGGGACCAGAAAATTTCAGTTATCATCAGTAAACCTTCCTGGATTGAAATATGGAATTGTAAAATATAAAGTTAAGTAGAATTAGCCTAAAATCATCCTGTTTGTCCTATGTTTGCCATTCTTGGCATACAGAAGTGACTTCTGATTTTCTCTCAAGAAGGATGGAAAGTCTAGTGATAGATACCCCACACACCAGCCCCATAAGCTACAGGCCATTCCTGAATACACCTTGATCCCTTCTCTGTTCCCTGTGGCCTCCTTTAGCCCTTCATTGTCTCTGACCTGGATATGATAGTGGAGCCGTTCCATCAGCCTTAGTTTTTATTCCCTTGTCTTGTAAAGCCTTTCTCCAATGCATCTCCTCCATAAAGTGTTTCCTAATGACATTGTTAAGAATGATTACCTTTTATAGCACCCTGTTTACCCCTCATTTGGGGATAATCACCACGTAATGCGTTTTACTAGAGTATGATCTATCGAAGTCAGTTGCCCATACTGGACAATAAGCTTCTTGAGGTGGTATATTAGCTTTATCCCACTTTATCCTTTGCACACAGTGTTTATTGTTCTAAATTTTCTTTAACGCAAGACTCCTAACAATTGAATCATTTATAAATGATTCTGACTTTGCCAATATGCTCAGACCCCAGTTAGACTCCAGTTAGAGCCTGTTATCCTTAACTCAGTTTGTTTTTCTAAGCCATAGTTCTGTAGTTAATCCCATGATCTCCAGGCCTTCAGAATAATTTTCCTATATGATTTCAAGGCAATTATTCCAGTTGAAATACTGTTAGCAGTAGTAGTCACAAGGACTCTCTAAAGTATGCAGTAGATCTTTTGAAAATAAGGAACAATGAATATACTCATATATGTACATGTGGGTAGAAGATTTTTTAGTTTCTGAGGCTAGCTCCAAAAGACTGACTAATGTACCAGACTAGCAAAAACATAAAAACTTATATATAAAACCAAAAAATAAATGAAAGAAGAGCAATTCCTAAATATTTATTTGATTGTCATATGGCATCTTGAGCATTTATTTTATGAAGTCAAAGATGAATGAGACTGGCTTTAAAAAAATCACCGAACCTAAGAATTAATTGAGCATACATGTACTTTGTGATGGGCTTCTCTGGTAGCTCAGATGGTAAAGAATCTGCCTGCAATGTGGGAGACCCGAGTTCAGTCCCTGGGTCAGGTCAGTCCTGGAGGAGGGAATGGCAACTCAGTCCAGTATTCTTGCCTGGAGAATTCCATAGATGAATAAGCCTGGTGGGCTACGATCGATAGGGTCACAAAGAGTCAGACAGGACTTTGTGAAGGTCAGGTGAGATGAAAAAAGTTTTCTGAGAAAATTTGTATGTGAAAACTGAAGTTGCAGATTCCAGTCAGTTATCCCATAAGCTATGTTTGGCCACCCCAAAATGTAAGCAATGATTAATAGATGAACACTGGGTTTCTCAAGATTTTATTTGTGACATTCTACCTGGGGAAGTGAAAAAATTTGGGATCAGCCTAATTATGGAGAGTTAATTCACCATAAAAGGCAAGAAAAACCATACTGGATATATTATTTCTGGATTTTGAATTTGTTTGTGTTTAAAATTTATGGTGAATCTGAGATGCTTCTGAAATAATGAGTACAACCTAGCCATGAAAAATGATTGAGCACAGGGTGCCTAAGTCTTATTGAACTTTGTCCTCATAAGTAAATCAGTTGAGTTCCCACTTTACTGAGTAGTTCTTAAGAGTGCATAATCACTGAGGGATAAACTCGCATCTGATACTCAGAAGCTGGGATAGGGAGGTTTTTATATCACAGACCGAGGTTGCTGTAGATGACGTGCTATATACCTGCACCTAGAAGCCCAGCTTGGCTGTGCTGTGCCGCCTCCTTTGCCTCATGAACAGGGGTCCTGTAAGAGGACCTGTCATCACCCAGTGTCAGTCCAGGAGGTACCATGTAGCCCGCCCTCTTCACCAGTCTGGTGGAACCTAGTGAGAGGTGCCCCAGCTGAGAGCTTGTGGGTATGGGCAGTTGCTGCCACAATTTCCACTTGGCCCCTTGCTACTTACCAAACAAGTCTCTATTCCTTTTTCATTATTTTAAGTGCCTGGAAATGAGTGCTTAATTCTCTTGTTATTTCTGAGTAAGTTATGAGAAAACCATAAAAACACTCTCTGGCAGGCTCAAAGGAGATATTTCTAACAATTATCTTAATGAAGGTGGAATAGGTGCATTGTTAGTTGGTATAAGTGCATATTTAAATCAGTTTTTCCTGTTGGTTATTTCAAGTCTCATTGTTTTCAAATTAATTATCTTTTGACATCTTCCTTTAAATCACTGCTCTGTATTCATTTTACTATACATCTTTCTCAGAGAAATCTGCTAGGTATCTGAATAATTACAGCTCTTGTGGCAATAAATCCTAAATTGTGGGATGCATCATTGTCTGATGCATTAACAATTGGTTTTCTGTACTCTGTTTATTCCTCAAGACTAGGGACTATGGTTTTCCCTTTCTTTGATCATTCTGAAGTATTTTCTTGTTTAGTAGGGTTCTAGGTGGGCTTACCTGGTGCCTCAGATGATAAATAACCTGCCTGCAATGCAGGATACATGGGTTCAGTTCCTAAGCTGGGAAGATCCTCTGAAGAAGGGAATGGCAACCCACTCCAGTATTCTTGCCTGGAGTATTCCATGGACAGAGGAGCCTGGTATGGTAACATATGAGAAAAGAACTAAATCAAGTGAGATCTCTCACCAAGTATATGAAGATCCAGATACAGGTGCAAGGACAATGTGGCAGGAATAGGTTTCCTTGTGCAAGGGCAAATTAGCAGACCCATGCATCCAGGGCAAAGCAAAGGAAGGGAAAGTGGTAAAAGAGGCGGCTAGAGGTGAAGGCTAGAGGGAGCATTTTGGAGGGCCATGCAAGGGCTGATGGGTGAGCTGACTATACTGGGATCGTTCCCATTTGTCTTCAAGAAGGAGAGCCTTGAAAATGTAAACATCGTGATCCACGGTCAGACAGAGCAGACTGCAGCAGCTGGGAACTAAATGCAGCTTCACACCTCCTCTTCGAGGCTTCCCAAAGATGAGCTCCAGCGTATCTATAATGACTCCCAAGAAGAGCACCTTCCAGTGTTTTATCTGTTTTCTGCCCGAGGTTCACAGACGGAGCAAAGCCCAGACATTATGAGTGTTTGCCTCTGAAATGAGGAATAGGGAAAGTAAAGAGGGGCTCTGCCTATGCTCCCATTCGACCACAGCTTGCCAGTGGGTAAGCATCTGCTTTTGGAGCCTAAGTCTGTGTTCTAAAATGTTTTAATATAGGGATCACCTGGGAAGCTTGTTAAAAATATAGATTTCCATGTTCCCCAACATTCACACATACAAAATAAATAAATAATGAGGGCCTACTGTACAAGTCTAGTGAAGGAAGGGACAAATTTCCATTGCCATCATTTGCTGGTACAAATAAAGAGACCTCTAAGGAACCATGACTACATATTAAAAGTTGCAAATGACAGCTGTTTTCATAGTGATGATGAAATTTATTTCCTATATTTCTCTTGTCATTACTTTCCTAAATAAGTTCAGCGCTCTTGTAATAACAAATGTCTTTTAGAATTGGCCTCATTCAAGAGTTTTCAGTTATTCACATCAGTTACTCATGCACATTTTTTTTCTATCTCCCCCAAGTCTCACAGAACTCAGTCTTTACTGGATTGACTTGGCTCAGAGATAAAGCAGTGCCCGGAAGACTTCTCTAATGGGACACAGTGCTGAGCGTAAATGAAGAGGGCCATGACAGAGGCTTCCCTGAGACGCAAGGCTCTGTTTTGTTACAGTTGCCTTCCTTTTGTCGTCTGCATCTGTTAGAGTGGCCAACCTCAGTGACAGACAAGAAGTAAATGTGAGATGTATCAGATCTGTTTTTGAGCAACTGATCTTGCATAACCAGACTGCAGCAAGCTGTCAGTTTTGTATGTCCCTCATCTCTAGACCTTTGCACTTCCCTATGCTGCAATCCCGCTGACCTTTTATTCTCTATATAAAAGAATAAAATGCTGGCTTTCTATTTGGCTCGGTGTTTTCTGTGAAACCCCACAGTTTGCAAGAGAAGGACTCGGTGTTTCAAATACACTTCTTTTCCTAACTTGTTGAAGTAGGGTGGGTTGGCTAAATGGAAAGTATTACAGTTTTTTAGGTTTAAAGTATAAACCTAAACTTTATAGTTTAGGTTTATACAGTTTTTATAGTTTAAACAGTTTTATAGTTTAAACAGTATAGGTAACACCACTGCAAGCACCATAATGCATGCAGAATGGCAAAAGGGTAAAGTAAGAAATGAAAAATCTTTACTACAAAAATAATGGCTATATTTTTTCCCATGGGAATGCTCCAGCAATTTCAAATCTAAAATACACCAAATAGTTAACCCATGATCAAAAAGACCTCACAATATTCGTCCTATGAGAGAAAGTTCTTTGGGCATTTTTCTGCAGTTTTGCTTATTTGGTCTGGTTTGTTTGTAATGATGAAATAGTCTTTGAATTCATCCCACTCTGATAAAATTTCATAAGGTGTTTAGACAATGGTTTGACTTCAAAGTCAGTCAGTCATCCTAGAAAATTGAAGAAACTATCAACCCTAATTTCAAGTGATGATCTTTCCATAAACTGAGTATTTTAAATATCCATTATTTTATCAATTCCTTTTTTCTTTACCCTTGTTATATCACATAGACTTCTTATGTTAGAATAAATCTAATGTAGATATCTTTATAAGATATTTTATATATATATGTATATATAAAGAATACACAAAAATAAAATAAAATAAGACTTTAGTAGATAAGATTATCTGACTATTTTTCTGCCCCTTGCTTGAGGACATAACCCCTCAAACAAGCATGTCATGGAGAGGATCAGGTCTCTGCTTTTACTTGTCCCTAAATCTCATCTGTTGGCAAAAGCCATATTTTATGCATATCAGATTTGAAAATATAGGTGGAAATAACCTAATCTTTCATTCTTCTGGCAGTGAAGATGGAAGATAAAACATATTCACAGGAAAATGCTATAGACCAGAAGAAGATACTCTGCCTTGTTCGGTAGCACAAGAGACATTACATGAGAATCTGGATGTGTTTTTAGATCCGTTTCCAGGGACCATGCAAACCTTCGTACCATCCAGCAGATGGCGCCAGGCAAAGTTCAAAGTCTTCTGGTAAGCAAGGAAGAGTTCACATTCTCAGTTCAGTTCAGTTCAGTCGCTCAGTCGTGTCCGACTCTGCGACCCCATGAATCACAGCACGCGAGGCCTCCCTGTCCATCACCAACTCCTGGAGTTCACTCAGACTCACGTCCATCGAGTCAGTGATGCCATCCAGCCATCTCATCCTCTGTCGGCCCCTTCTCCTCCTGCCCCCAATCTCTCCCAGCATCAGAGTCTTTTCCAATGAGTCAACTCTTCACATGAGGTGGCCAAATACTGGAGTTTCAGCTTTAGCATCATTCCTTCCAAAGAAATCCCAGGGCTGATCTCCTTCAGAATGGACTGGTTGGATCTCCTTGCAGTCCAAGGGACTCTCAAGAGTCTTCTCCAACACCACAGTTCAAAAGCATCAATTCTTCGGGACTCAGCTTTCTTCACAGTCCAACTCTCACATCCATACATGACCACTGGAAAAACCATAGCCTTTCTAGAGGGCCCCTAATATCAAATTAGAGAACAGAAAAATGTTTTATAACTTTGGGGCTCTTTATTTTTAATTTCATAATTTGAACATAATCCTAGATTTACCTATGGAATTCCTTTTGCTCTCTTTTTATACTGCTGCTTAAGTAAATCTGGGTAGTGCTTGTTAAAACAGTCAAAAAGAACACACACTTACTTATTCTGTTCAGTTTAATCTGCTGGATCTATTTGCCTTTCAATAACATAATTAGCATACACAGATCTATTGTTTTTCCATTTGACTTATTCATGTGACGTAATTGAAAGTAAATGGAATTGACAAGCGTGGAAGACCGTAGGATAGAATGGAAAAATCTACTGGCCATTGAGGACGTCAAGAGCTTTCCCTTTACTCATCGATAGCTGCTATGTTTTGCATCAAAATTTCCTAATATGTTTTTGTGAACAATCCAAACCTAATTGTTTCTTGTACTATATACAGAAGGAATTTTTTTCTCAATGAACAAATTTGGAAAACTGATTTTTATTTCAATGTTAATTGGAGAAGCAGGGAACCTCTGAGGAATGAAAAGAGGATGCATTTCCTAAATGGGCAGTCTAAAAATTCTATCATGATTTCTTTTCCCCTCCAGATCATTTTCCCCATGATTAGTTTATGATTTTACAACATTGTTTAGTTTGCCCTGAGAAAAGCTTAGGATGATGCCTATGTGGTAGATTCCTTCAGCTAAATTAAGAAGCTAAAAGTGGGCATGTAGTTCTCAGTTTAGAATATCAGTGTGTGTGTATTTCCTAGTAACTATACTTTAAACCTACTTGCTTCATTTGCAGTTGAGTGAGTGAGTGAAAATCGCTCAGTCATGTCCGACTTCTTGCGACCCCATGGACTATACAGTCCCTGGAATTCTCCAGGCCAGAATACTGGAGTGGGTAGCCTTTCCCTCCTCCAGGGGATCTTCCCAACCCAAGGATTGAACCCAGGTCTCCCTTATTGCAGGCGGATTCTTTACCAGCTGAGCCATCAGGGAAACCCTCATTGCAGTTAACATGCTGTATTACAGTTTCTGTGTCATATATTTACTTCTTCAACTAGACTGTAAATTCTGTGAGCATATATGCCCATTCATCTTTACACCCCCTAGTATCTGAAACTTAGAAAGTGCATAAAATGGTCATTTTATCAAAGTTCAGTTTAGTGAGTCATGTATAGGCTTTGTGCACAGATTTTCTTTGCCAGTAATGCCAAACAGCAGATGACACCTCAGGAGTGGTGGTCTCTCAGCTCAGATTCCTGCAGAGAACTGGAGAACTCCCTCTGAGACACACTGGCTCCCCTCACCTGCAAGAGTTACACAGGAAAAACATTAAGGACTCCAATCCCAACTTCTTGAGAGTTTAATGTTGAAATAGGCTTAAGTTTGTTCAAAACAGCATCGTCGGTAGTCTGGTACTGAAACAGCCAGTAACAAAGGGTGGTGGAAAGCAGACAGAGCCTCCCTCTGGGCTGATGGCTGTCCATGAGGATTTTTTCCTACCACACTAGGTGTTTTCTCATAAATCCATACCACCACTTTTACTCAACTTTTTCCCCCTTTTCCTTGACATATTTTGCAATTGCTAAAAATTATCTGAAATTGAAAAGAAGGAGAAGAAACCCCATTGAGGAGGGATATGTAAAATAAGATCACACAACAGGGTTGTACCTGGATTTGTCATTTGGGGTTCCCACCTCTCTTGAGGCAGTTTGTGTTAAAAAAAAATCCTTAAATTATATTTCCATTTGATTTTTTACTCTCAAGTGTGTTTAAAATTTGCATAAGTAAAAGATGCTGGTAATATAGTAATTTTTGTGCAACAGTATCTAAGTTCTACCTCTACAAACACCTGTAAGTCACATTTTCCAGAATGATTGTTCAGAGTTTTCATTCCTTTACGAATATGTTCTAGGCATATACAATCATATACATATACTTTTCAAATGGAATCATACCACACAAACTATTCTACAGCTGTTTGTAGAATCATACTCCACAAACTATTCTACAACTATTTTCCAACACACTATAATCATTTTAGTGCTGAGTAATTTCATCACGAGGTTGCACTCTAATTCATTTACTCGAATCTCTTACTGATCAACATTTAGGTTGTTTCCACTTTTTTTAACTTCTAAAGTGTGCTTCTCTGTTCATCTTTCCGTCTTTTTTTTGCACAGTTGTATATCTGTGGGGAAGTTTTTCTAGTAGTAAAATTTCAGGATGAAAGGAAATGAATGCTTTCAACTGCCCCCCAGACAGTGCACCAAGTGGCTTTGTCATCAAAAGTCACAGCCCTCCACCTCATCCAGCTACTGCTCTCTTTTTTTGAAAAATCGAGATATAATTGATATATATTCACTTTAGGTGTACAACATAATGATTTGATGTTTGTACATATAGCAGAATGTTCACCACAATAAGTCTAGTTAACATCCATTATCACACAGAATTACAAAATTTTGCATTCAAATACATAGTACAGTATTTCTGACTATAGTCACCATGCTTACATGTGTTACATGTAACACCACGTGTTATATGTCCAGGACTTATTTGTCTTACAACTGGAAGCTTGTGTCTTTTGACCACCTTCACTCATTTCATCCACACTCCACACCCCTTCTGGAAGCCACCTAGGAGTTTGGGAGGTTTTTTGGTATTTTTTTTTCATTTTCTGATCCCACGTATCAGTGATTATCTTTCTCTGTTTAACTTACGTCACTTAGCGTAATGTCCCCAAGTCCAGTCATGTTGTCACAATCGACTCTCTGCCCCTTTTAATCCTCAAAAAGGAAACCCCAGGTTTATTTTATTATTCACCTACAATTATTTAAAAGGTTATAAATATTGGTAGACTATGTGTAAAAATATAGGAACAACAGAAAAGACAGGTGATAAAGATTAGACATTATATATGATGTAGATAGTTATTTTTATTCCATTATTGTTGTAACAACAGAAGTCAAACATACTGTAACAAAACTTGGAAGGATGGGAACATAATCAATGTATGTATAAATTCCAATTGGCTCTGCCTCTGAGTCTCCTGCTTGCTGAGATAAAGGAGGCAGGTTTTTGGCTTCCATCAGAAAAAAAGCAAAAACCTATTACCCACAATTCCTTACACCTTCTCTGCTCGATGATGCACCAATGACAATACAATAAATCTGCTTGTTCATGAGAGCACCACGCTGCCCAGTGAGGAAGATAGCACTCTGCAGCCCTTCGCATCATACATCACCTGGAGGTGCTGCTGGCTGTGTTCTGGAGAGTGACGCGCCTCTGAATTTTCTCCTTTTTGTCACTGACTCCTTCAGACATCACTGTCTCATCAACTGTAGCTGATTCCCGGCCATATTTCCCCTCTTTCTGCCTCCTTTCATTACTTGTACTCAGATAAATCTCTTCACTTTGACAGAGAGGGTTGAATATATGGCCTCTTTCCCTTGCAGGGATCAATACTTGCACGAGATAAGCCAGCCAACAAAGGGTGGATGGTGCAATAGGACTGGCTCTTATCATGATTGTGTCTCACACATAAGGTGCTTCTAACCTTCATATGTAATCAGTAATAATAATATACATTTTAGGGGAATATAACCGCAAGATGGGCACCATCACATCAGCGCCATAAACACAGACCAGAGAGGCTTTCAGATGCAGCTAAAGGGCCTGAACCATGACATCCAACCAGGCATACTCCTGGTCTCCCATTATTTATTTGTAACCCAGATCTTCCAGGCTTCTCCCCCTATGGAAGCAAATGGCGCTCCCAATATCTATGTTCACATTAATTTCAATGGCTCTAACTCCATCCAATTACTCAGGCTGTAAAGTCTGATCTAATTATTATGGGGACTCCCCAGAGGATCACCCTAAAGTGCTCACATACTAGTGGTCAGTTCCAGCCAGAGTTATGTCCAGCATCTGCTCCAGCTTCCTCCTCTATAACCTCTACCTGCAAAGGCACTTGGAGATGCTGTCCTAGCAGCCATGCTTACCATAGCAACTGGAATGTCTCTGTGAAGGGGACAATCTCCCAATATCCCCAAACCTCTAGGAGCTAGTGTGGGCCTGTGCTCCTGAGGAAATATAAAGATGCTCTTCTCTCCAGCTTCATGATGTCCTCTAGCTCCTGGGTACCAAAGGAACTCTGCCCATGCCCCCCTTGCCTTACAATACCTCATGGAAACAGCTCTGTCAAACTTGGCTTTTTGTCCTTCTTCATGGGACCTGACCTAAGGCTTTAGAACTGGGCCACCAGAGGCAACAAACCTAACTTGGGCCCCCTCCTCTCCTGTGTTCCACTTTACTGAAGTCTATCTCCTCTCACGCCTATTAACTCTTGCAAATAGATGCCTGAAGGATGCCAATCCTATGTCAGTCCTTCTAAGTTGCTTCTATTTCACATATTTAATGTATAATGCAACTTCATGACCCCAAAAGAAGTTCCATGCAAAGATGCATTTTGAAAATCAAGTAAAAGGTATGCATTAGAGTCCTCACTCTTTTTGCATGAATGCTCAGTCATGTCCGAGGGTTTGTGACCCCATGGACTGTAGCCAGGCAGGAATTTTCCAGGCAGGAATACTGGAGTGGGTTGCTGTTTCCTACTCCAAAAGTCTTCACTAACTAAATTGTAATGACCCCCTGGAGTTGCCTTCTTTAGAAAAGGCTATTTATTGTTATTGTTTTTTAATATTTATTTAGTTGCACCAGATCTTAGCTGCTGTATGCAGTTGTGGCATGAAATCTAATTCCCTAACCAGGGATTAAACCAGGTCTCCTACATTGACAGCATGGTGTCTTAGCCACTGGATCACCAGGGAAGTCCCAGGTTATTTGTACATCTTAGTTGGTTTTTGTACATTTTAGTTTTGTATACTCTAAAATTCACACTTTTGAACACATTTGAGCATCTGTGTTCCTGCCAGGAATGTTCCAGGTAAAATCAATTGTAAAGACAATATCTAATCTAACATACAAGGTCTCCATAAAGTGTGACTTCTTCTTTTTCCAACTCTGGCTTTAACCCTTTACACCCACTAACCAGTCATACTGAATGACTTTCAGTTTCCTAAACAAATTTTCCATTTCATTCCTATAACCTTTGCTGCCAATATAAACCTTGCTTCCAATATAACTTAACCTAAAATATGTTCCTCCCCTTTTAGTTATATTTCAAACCCAAGTCAAGCATCACTGCATACATGAAGACTTTTCTTTTTCATTCTATCTTTTCCCTCACTATCTTGAAAGAATTAATTACTTCCTCTCTGTGACCAACACCATACTGCATATAACATTCCACCATAGCACACAAAATAGTTTTCAAAACTTTATAAACTTAAGTCAGGGTTATTTTATTAGCATCTACTCAATATCTGATGTTCAGTAGTTGTTTGTTTGGGGAACTAATTTCTTAGAAATAAAAGGTATTAGTACATCTTTGCATATGTAGATAAGAGTAAGCAAACCATTCTTTTCCCCAAAATGCTTAACTTAACTATATCTAGACTTGGATCAGAGAAGGCAATGGCACCCCACTCCAGTACTCTTGCCTGGCAAATCCCATGGATGGAGGAGCCTGGTGGGCTGCAGTCCATGGGGTCACTAGAAGTCAGACCTGACTGAGCGACTTCACTTTCACTTTTCACTTTCATGCATTGGAGAAGGAAATGGCAACCCAGTGTTCTTGCCTGGAGAATCCTGGGGATGGAGGAGCCTGGTGAGCTGCCGTCTATGGGGTCGCATAGAGTTGGACACGACTGAAGCGACTTAGCAGCAGCAGCAGCAGACTTAGATAGCATTTTGTTTTTAGAAAATTCTCCTAAAGAATAACAAACTGAATAATACTACATGGGGAAAAATGAGGGGAAAAGTATGGAAAAATTCATATTATGGACTCTATCTCCTGATGCCCACATCACATCCCCGGGGCCCACCTCTGATTGTGCTGTAGCTGGAGTGGACAAAAGCTAGGTGAGCTTCTCTGTTTTCTTGCCCTGGGCCTTCTCTCATGCTGTACAAGCTCTAAGCCTATGCAAGCTCAGCTGGAAGCAGAGTAGAGTCAATGTCCTACACGAAGCCATGGAATCTTGTCCTAGACAACTAGCCCACTCTAACACATTAGTGCATGGAAAGATGTACCAGACTAGATTGAAAGAGACCTAGAAGATATAACAGTTAAAGATAATATGTGGTTCTAGATAAGATTGTAGTTTGGGCAAACCGGATATAAAAGATCTTTTTAAGACAATTATAAAAGTGTGAATATGGCCTTGTACTTCATGAGATGAAGATATACTGAAGTGTAAAAATAGATATTATTAGCTCAGATTGTGTATGTGTGTATTCCAAAAGCCAAAAAAAAAAAAAAAAAAAGGATCTGGGAAGATATACAGTAAGGTATTGACTGTTCAATCTCTAGATATTTGCAGTATGATCCTATTATTCCCTTAGTTTTATTTATCTGTGTTTTCTAATATTTTACCACACACACACAAACTGCTCTGATATTTTAAAGGAAGCATTTTTAAAAAGCTAATACAGTGTCCAACTTTCAACCTGTTATTGTTATTCCAGGGCAATTTCTATACAGTTCAGAGATAAATGAGTCTGAGAAACAAGGGGAAATGTAAATGGACTAAAGAGGGTCCCATAATGCATTGTGGCAGGAAACGGATATCCAGGCCATGACCCAGCTCCTGGGCAGACAGGATCCCATAAATATCAGAGTCTGAGTCTTTGTGAGTTATAATCACTCCTCTCTGTAAACTTATTCACATGCATGCATTAACATACTCAGAGAACACAGACACATTCCTCAGCCCAGATGGAGGAAGATGCTTGTTTAACCAGCACTTCATAATTTATGATTTCAGGAATTAGGAGCCAGCCTCCCTGCTTACTAACTGCACCTGATGTGACTTGGCAGGAAACTTCCACCGTAACACACACATTCTCTGTAAACTGATGATCCTCCTATACACTTAATCTTTTCCCAACCAATCCCCCCAAAAGAAAACAAATATTTGTAGATTAAAGGAGAGCTGCCTTTTCATCCTTTACAGCTGCTGGCATGCAAGCCATAAAGCACAGAGTGTTTAATTAATGGAAAGATATCATTAGAGAGACAGCTGGACCTGCATTCAGATGAGTTTGGATTCAAGGTGCCAAGAGATAAAGATCTGAAAATGGAGAAGCTGGACTGCAATTGGGTTCATTTATAAAAGAGGCTATTAAAGGTCAACTGTGTTTTCTTGTGCTAGAGATAAAGAGATGCTATCAAAAACAATTGGAAAGTAATTCAAAAGAGAGCACTGAGTCACTTACGCTAAATTAATTTGTCTTTCTGATAGCATGGCACGCATGATGGGAAAGTAAATTTACCTAAAAGCAAGATCTTTCAAAAACAACCATTGGTCATGTCTTTCATGCAAAGTCACTGAAATATGCTCCGGAAGCCAGAACCACTGGTTCTGTCTGATCACTGCAGCCTGTTTCCAGTCTGAGAATTCACTGCTTTCCCCTATGGATAGTACTATAGTGGCATTTCTATGGACACGCTAAGATGCCTGAGCCTGCTAATATCTTCCCACTGCCCTTGATGAACTAATAGCCAAGGACCAGGACTACCCATGGTGCACATGTTCCCACTTTCCTGTCATTCAGCAATATATTAGGACAAACTAGCTTGCTGTATTTTACCTACATCCTCCCCTTCTTCCTGTGCTCACTCCAATATAGCACACATTAAAATGTATGCAGACTGGAATGAGAATTGTTCATTTAACTGGAGGATATATCTACAATTATGACTGGTAGTTTGTTTAACTTCATATAGCGACATGATACGTTTTCTTTGTGTATCTCCCCCTCAGGGTGAATCCTTTCATTCAACTACTGCAAACTTCCCTTCTCCCCAACACATCTGACACCAGTCAGATGTGTGACAAAGAGCAATTTCTTCCAGTGCTCAGTGAACCCACTGAGCTCACCTTCATCTTCCCCTGGGCAAGATGGAGGTTGTGTCTATTTGCTGCCGGACTTGGGGGTGACAGGGACAAATGCACTCCATGAGACTGTGACCTTGTGCTGGTAACCTGGATCTAATTCTCTTCTACTCTTCTTCTTGCCAGAAGAAAACTGCTTGTTGCTCTTCTTCATTTCTTGGGCTTGGGAGTTAATTGGAGTGTTTATTTTCTGAAACCACAAGAATAATGAGCAATTTTCTGCAAAGGTCTATTTGTGAACATGCATTTCCAGACAAATTCCTGCTCAGCACCAGTTCCGTGTCAGTTGGGAGTGTTGACCAAGGAGAGACACAGAGGTTAAGAGGCAGTCGATCTCATACATTTAGCACTGTGGATCATTTGCAGGTTTTAATAACAGATTTGCAATTCAGATTCTGCACTACAAAGGATTTCCAGAACAGATATCTCAAGGTTTCTTCTGAGTCCATCACCTTTCAAACACTAGGGAGGCGGACATCTTCATTATTAACTAAATTAGAATAAACTTGCTCATGTTCACATCTCACCATATACCTGACCCTAATAGGATGTGCTTTAGGCTCCAGTCATTGGAGAGAGCCCCAGAGATGAAGGGTTCCCCCCAGTCTTGGGGGCTACTGAGAAACAGCACACCACAGAAGGAGCCAAGAGTAACAGCAGCCATAATAGCTACCACTTGTGGAGCAGCTGCTGTAAGTCACATAATCTACCACTTGTTTTACATACACTGTGCATGCAAAGTCGCTTCAGTCATACCCAACTCTTTGCAACACTGTGGACCATATCCCACCAGGCTCCTCTGTCCATGGGATTCTCCAGGCAAGAATACTGGCATGGCTTGCCATGCCCCTCCTCCGGGGGATCTTCCCAATCTAGGGATCAAACCCATATCTCTTATGTCTCCTGCATTGGCAGGTGGGTTCTTTACCACTGGTGTCACTTGGGAAGCCCTAATGTCCTTTAATTCCTAAAACCAGGCTGGGAGATGGGTATTATGGTTTGCATTCTTAACTTAAGCTGAGCTAAACTAGTAATCCCTAAATATTTAGGTAAATAGAAGAGACAGCATACACTCATGTACTTGCTCTGTGTCGGGTATCTGAAACCATCTCTTGTGATTCCGAGTTTGCCAATGAAACTATGAGTCTAGAAATAACTACAACATACCAGGTGGATTTTTCCTGTGCTATCTGTCCCACCCACCTCCTATCTTCATGCTAAATCAGCATTAGTGTCCTCTGGAGGATGCTCCTTCCACTACATCAACTGTCTCATTGAATGAGCTGTTCACTCTCTTCTTACAGCCCCTCAGCCCCTCTGTCCACAGTAATGGGCACATGCCCAAGTCTGTCCAAACCCTTGGACGGACTCCTTCCCACTCCCTGGCTATGATTGTTTGTTACAATGAGCGTGTAAAACAGTAACAGTAATTCAAAATATATTAGTGGTTTTTATGTGCTAGACATCTTATTTTTTACATATTCTCACAAGGATTCTATGACGTAGGTACTGTTATTATCTCCATTTTTCAGAGGTGGAGAGTGAAATGCAGATGGTTAGACATCTTGCCCAGGCTCTAATATCTAGAAAGTTGCAAAGCTGAGACTCATTTTGTATCAGTTAGCTATTGCCACGAAAATGCTGGGTAAACAATTTCGTGTCTTAAAACAACAATCATGTGTTCTCCCTGAGCTGGGTCACACAAATGTTAGCTGGTAGAGGCTGGCCTCAGATAGATGTGTCAGATGTGACCTTGGCCGAGCTGGTTCATGCAGTTGGGTCCATAGGGTCAGCAGATGCAGGCTGGGTGACTGAGCTCCATGTGTCTCCAGGGACCTGAGGGCTGGCCTGGGCATGTCCTTAGGGAATAACCAGAGAGCAAGAGCAGAGAGAGAAACAAAAGAGACTTCCTGAGGCCCAGACTAGGAATCAGCACACTGCTGTTTTCACCTCGTGCAGACACAGTCAAGAAGTGGGATGTGTCGTCTGTCTCTTGTGAGAGCTCCACAGTCAAAAGCAAAGCAGAAAGACTCAGGGAGAAGTGAAGCACTGGGACCAATGACACAAGCTACCACAACGTCCCATTCACTCCTTTAGAAATGTTCCGTCTCCAGCTGGGGAATTTCAGTTCCTTGCTGGTCAGTGGCATCATGAGCTGTGCATCTTTAAGGTGGTCCAGCACCCACATCCCCCAGTGAGAGGAAGAAACTGGTCACAGTGGTATGTGGGGAGAGATGAACAGATCAAAGATGGAGAGAAGTCTCCAGGGATGCACACTGCCTCGGGGACCGCTTGTCTTCAAGCTTCAGCTGTGTTCCCACCCATCCTGTCATTTGGTTGTTCAAGCCTGCTTCTCAAGTCATTACCCCAAACTCCTTTAATTTAGATTTACTTACTGTCAAATGTTACCCAACACTAAAACACCTTGTGAGTAAAACAAAAGCACAACTGCTGTAATTCATGCTAACATCCCTCACAATCAACATATATTTTAGGCATCTACTATTTGCAATGGGTTGTGTTAAAAACTGGGGATCAGAAAGAATGGGTCAGGTTGAATGCCTATCCTCAAAGAACTCATCATATAGGAGACACAACAGAAACACAGCTTGTGACACTGCCAAATGAGTGCTTTCAAGGGAAATGCGGAGACATCACTTTGCCCACAAAGGTAGTCAAAGCTATTGTTTTTTTCCCAGTAGTCATGTACAGATGTGAAAGTTGGACCATAAAGAAGGCTGAGCACTGAAGAATTGATGCTTTTGAACTGTGGTGTTGGAGAAGACTCTTGAGAGTCCCTTGGACTGCAAGGAGACCAAACCAGTCAACCCTAAAGGAAATCAACCCTGAATATTCACTGGGAGGACTGATGCTGAAGCTGAAACTCCAATATTTTGGCCACCTGATATGAAGAGCCAACTGATTGGAAAAGACAGTGATTCTGGGAAAGATTGTGGAAAAAGAAGGGGGCAGCAGAGGATGAGCTGGTTAGATGGGATCACTGACTCAACGGACAAGAGTTTGAGCAAACTCTGGGAGATAGTGAAGGACAGGGGAGCCTGGCGTGCTGCAGTCCATGTGGTCACAAAGAGTCGGACACAACTTAGGGACTGAACAACAACAAAGGGAAATGCGGGAAAGGGTGGGATTAAATTCTGATTTGGGCAAAAATAGGACTGTCTGATAGAGGACCTGATGTGTGCTGTCAGTTCCTAGAAGATTGAGGATTATTTCTGCAGCCAGAGGAGAGAAAGGTGGGTGGCACCGAGGGGATTGCTGTGGGGGAGGGTACCAAGGGCAAGGAGCAACATCATAGAACTATTGAAAACTACATGACATCAGATGGGGGATCACAATCATTTGGTAGTTGACAGATCTTTTAAAGTGAAAAGTTAGAAAAATTTGCCAGTGTGCCTCTAAGAAATTGTGCTAGGCAATGAGGCCATGTGTAGCTGGCAGAGTGGCTCTGCCCTACTTAGCAGGCATTACATCCCTAAAGGGCCAGGAATACAGAAAATGTCCCTTGAGATTGTTCTGCTTCTTTACATCCTGACATTGCACTTGCAAAGCAACCTTTATATCATCATTTGGTTTTCCACATAGACGGTCCTCTAGGGAAGAGAAGAGGCTAACCAGCCCACGGTAATATTCCAATCCACTTGGCAGTTACATTTCTTAGAATAAATTTTTAAATTGAAAACCTAGTTTATAGAGCAAATTCTTGGCAGTCTGGTGTGTAGTCAAGACTCTATTTTACAGAAACCCAACATAAGTTAAACAAAAGAGGTTGCCTGGAAAATTATCCATTTGGCTTACAAAGAAAGAGCTTCAGGCACTAGGGCTGCTTCAGGGCCTTTAGGATGGAACTTGGAACTCCATGTTCTTCTCTCATCATTGTTTGGGGATTTTCTACATCCAGGTATACACCAACAGATCTGAGATCATATTTTATATCCCACAAGCAATAAAGAAGAAAGAAATGATTTTGCTAGTTCCAGCAGAAAATATTCTAAAATATTCCTCCTATTGTTCAGATTTGAATTAGCTGCTCATTTATGAGGGATACCAAAGGGATGGAATTAAATGATTGATCCAGCGTGGGATCATGTGCTCAGAGATGGGTGAGAGTACTGTCCCAAAGTTTGGGCAGGGTGTTTCCTGGACAGACAAAATCAGGGTCATCAAATTTATTTATCATGAGTTAATTATGCTTTATATCCAATGGTCCTCAGACAGACCAAACTAAAGGACTAGACCTGGACACACTCCCACTTCCAAGAAAAGAGCAACCAAACAACATTTACCCTGGCCCTGCATCTTTTTAAAGTCATGATTAGAGGTGATGCAGACCGAATAAGCTTTTGGACACATCATGGATTAAGTTTGGTTAGGTCAACCCTGTGTCTAGGATATTAAATTTTTACTGAGATGGAAAAAAGTGACTGAGTGCCAAATGATAACAGAAAATAAGTGTCTTTATCTGCTTTGGGGATGTATTCATGTGCCCTGAAATACAAACACAGAAGAACCACCAGTGTCCCAGATGCTCAGGGGAAATGTTGGAAGAGAGTAATAGTGTGCCCAAGAGTAGCTGTAGCCATTCTCCGGATCTTAGAGCAGTTGTTCTTTCTTAACCCCCATCCCTATCCAAGAAGCTTGCCATTGCATTCAAAACAGCACAGAACATTTTAGATCTCACAGTTGCAAAGGTCAATTTTTCATGACTTTTTTAGTCTTCTTTAAACAGGGACTACTCAGGCAGGTCAAACACGACCCATGTTAAAAGCATGGCCAGTCATACAGTTTTGAAGGCAAGGCATAAAATGTAAAGGAAAAAAGTGATGGACCCCAGAAGACTAAATCTCTGTCACTCATTCTTTCGTGGACTCTTGAGCAAGGTACATCCTCTTCGAAGTTGTTTCTTCATCTGTGAAAGCAGCTTGTTGGTCAAGTTAATCTCTAAGGATCTTTCCACATGGAAAGATCTTTGATTTCACTAGAATTCCAATTTCCTAACCTTTTCCAGGACTGATGCCTTAATGTATTCTCAGAGTCCTTTGTTGCTCTGAGGATGATGGGATCACTAGTATGGGAACAGTGTCTACATACCAAACTATATACTGTAGAAGGGTGTTTGGAGCTCAGCCTTTCAAATTGCACAGATCTCTTCAAACCACACCTCCTGCATGTTGCCTAGAGTGAGGGACATTGTTAACAGAGAATCAGGAGGACTTGGCTCCTGCCTTTCAGGTGTAGAACACTTAACAATGGCTCTTTGACCTTGAATCTGGGAGGAATAGGAAGGTGAGCCTGCTGAGTCTGGTTTTAGACATCCAAGAGAAAGTTCAGGAGGCAGAGAGAGAAGTGAGAATGGGGGCCAAGAGCTACAGAATTTTTAATTGGAAAAAAATATTTGTATCCTTTTTGTCCTTTCAGCAATGAGGGGTAGAAGCTAAAAACTTGGCTTTGACTTGTAGATTAATGATGGCCTCAAAAATGGTGTTTCATAAGCAATAGGAGAAGGAGGAGTATTGGAGTATTTGTATTGGAGGAGTATTTGTATTGGAGTACAAATGCAGTCACCCTTCTCCAGTACTTTTGCCTGGAAAATCCCATGGATGGAGGAGCCTGGTAGGCTGCAGTCCATGGGGTTGCTAGGAGTCGGACACGACTGAGGGACCTCACTTTCACTTTTCACTTTCACGCATTGGAGAAGGAAATGGCAACCCACTCCAGTGTTCTTGCCTGGAGAATCCCAGGGACGGAGGAGCCTGGTGGGCTGCCGTCTATGGGGTCACACAGAGTTGGACACGACTGAAGCAACTTAGCAGCAGCAGCAGCACAAATACAGGTCTACTGCTCTATGGACACACATAACACATGGCAGACTCTGAATGAGGCCCCCATGTCTTTCTCCTGCCACCTGGTGTGCTGAGGGCAGTTTCACTCTCACTTTATCTGACTCTCCCTGTGTGCATTATATTGTTGGCTTAATGAATAAATAGAAAAAAATTTGTCCAGGTGACAGACCCCCTAAAGAAAGTGTGGCAGTCTGTGGGCCTGTGATCTGCAGTCAACTGCTGCTGCTAAGTCACTTCAGTCGTGTCCGACTCTGTTCGACCCCATAGACGGCAACCCCCTGGCTCCTCCAACCCTGGGATTCTCCAGGCAAGAACACTGGAGTGGGTTGCCATTTCCTTCTCCAATGCATGAAAGTGAAAAGTGAAAGTGAAGTCGCTCAGTCACGTCCGACTCCTAGCGACCCCATGGACTGAAGCCTACCAGGCTCCTCTGTCCATGGGATTTTCCAGGCAAGAGTACTGGAGTGGGGTGCCATTGCAGTCAACTAGGATGGGGCTTTAATCCTAGACTGACACTGATTTATTCCAGTTATATCACCTACTTTTAAGAGAATGGATTGACAAGTGTCCGTCAGTAGATGACTGGTTACTCTACAGTAGCTGACCCAATGGAATACTGTGCAACCTTAGAAAGAGAGAGGAGGCTATTATGTAGTTCAGTGAAAAGATCATCAGGCTATTTCATTCTATGAAACAAGCAGGATGCAAGACAGTTTAAATACTATGGTACCTTTGGGCTAGGGAGGGAAGAAAAGAATATATTCACATATGTTATTTGTATGTACTTTAAAAAAATTTTATCAGAGTATAGTTGATTTACAGTGTTATGTGGTTTCAGGTATACAGCAAAGTGATTTAGTTATACATATACATGTGTTTATCCTTTGTCGGATTTTTTTTCTCATATAGGTTAAAATATTGAGTAGAATTCCCTGTACTATATAGTAGGTCTTTGTTGGTTATCTATCTTGTATATAGTAATGTGTGTATGCAATCCTAAAATCCTGATTTATTCCCCTTTCCCTGACATTTCCCTTTGGTAACCATAAATTTGATTTTGAAGTCTGTGATCTGTTTCTGTTTTGTAAATAAGTTGATTTGTATCATTTTGAAATTAGATTCCACATATGAGCAATTTCAGATGATATTTGTTTTTTTCTCTCTGTAACTTACTTCACTTACTCTGATAATTTTTAGGTCTATCCATGTTGAAGCAAATGGCATTATTTCATTCTTTTTATGGCTGAGTAACATTCTATTGTATATTTGTACTACATCTTCTTCATCCATTCCTCTGTCAATGAACATTTAAGTTGCTTCCATGATTTGGCTATTGTAAATAGTGCTAGAGTGAACACTGGGGTGCATGTGTTTTTTTGAATCGGTTTTCTCTGGATATATACCCAAGAGTGGGATTGGTAGACTACATGGTAGGTCTATTTTTAATTTTTTAAGGAACCTCCATACTTTCCCATAGTGGTTGCACTAATTTACATTCCCATCAACAGTGTAGGACAGTTCTCTTTTCTCCACATCTTCTTTAGCATTTATTGTTTGTTGATTTTTTAATGATGGCCATTCTGACTTGTGTGTTCAGTTCAGCTCAGTCGCTCAGTCATGTCCAACTCTTTGCAACCCCATGAACTGCAGCACACCAGGCCTTCCTGCTCATCACCAACTCCCAGAGCCTAGTCAAACTCATGTCCATTGAGTCGGTGATGCCATCCAACCATCTCATCCTCTGTCATCCCTTTCTCCTCTTGCACTCAATCTTTCCCAGCATCAGGGTTTTTTCAAATGAGTCAGTTCTTCACATCAGGTGGCCAAAGTATTGGAGTTTCAGCTTCAACATCAGTCCTTCCAATGAACACCCAGGATTGATCTCTTTTAGGATAGACTGGTTGGGTCTCCTTGCAGTCCAAGGGACTCTCAAGACTCCAACACCATAGTTCAATAGTATCATCTCTTTGGCACTCAGCTTTCTTTATACTCCAACTCTCACATCCATACATGACCACTGGAAAAACCAAAGCCTTGACTAGATGGATCTTTGTTGACAAAGTAATGTCTCTGCTTTTTAATATGCTGTCTAGATTGGTCATAACTTTCCTTCCAAGGAGTAAGTGTTTTTTAATTTCATGGCTGCAATCACCATCTATAGTGATTTTGGAGCCCCCAAAAATAAAGTCAGCCACTCTTTCCACTGTTTCCCCATCTGACTTGTGTGAGGTGATACCTATTGTGTTTATTTGCATTCCTCTGATAATTAGTGATGTTGAGCATTTTTTCATGTGCTTTTTGGCCGTCTGTATGTCTTTGGAGAAATGTCTGTATGTTTTGTGTATATGTATAAAGGAACACTGAAAGTATATGCAAGAAACTATTAATTTACTAGAGGGCAGAAGTGAGGGGGTCATCAAAGAGCCTGTACAGAAATGAAGAGGGAGTGATACTGACATTGTGCACCTTTTATGTTGTTTTGATTGTTAAACAATGTGAATATGTTGCCTATTTTAAAAATTTTAAATTCAAAAGGAATTGGGGATGTGATTTTGTTAAGGTGGGCTTCCCAGGTGGCTCAGTGGTGAAGAGCCTGCCTGCCAATGCAGGAGATGCAGATTCAATCCCTGGGTCGGGAAGATCTCCTGGAGAAGGAAATAGCAACCCACTGCAGTATTCTCACCCGGGAAATCCCAAGGACAGAGGGGTCTGGTAGGCTACATAGTCCATGTGATCACAAAAGAGTCCACATGACTTAGTAATCGCTAAGTGGACTTCGCAACTAAACAGCAATAGAAATTTGTTAAGAAAAAACTAGCTTTGTTGTTGTTTAGTCTCTAAGTTGTGTCTGACTCTTTTGCGGCTCCATGGACTGTAGCCCACCAGGATCCTCAACCATGGCATTTCTCAGGCAAGAATACTGGAGTGGACTGCCATTTCCAACTGCTATTGCAAATAAATCATAAAACTCAAAGGCGACTGTAGTATGTTTTTTTTTTTTTTTTTTTCCTCACTTACACAAAGTCCAAAAGCTCAAGGTCATTCAGGGACCCAAGTTTCTTTCAAAATAGGTCTCCTTTTCTCCTGTGTATCTCAGATTCCTCTGCATCCAGCTGGTGGAATTAGGGTGCTGGAGAGGAACCATGGGCCTGGAAGTGAGGCAATCATTGCTACCCTCATTGCTTTGTCAGAATTCAGCCAGACAGCCACCCATAACTGCAAAGGAAGCTGGGAAAACAGCCTAGCTGCGGCCCCTGGAGGAGGAGAAGATGAGTTGGGTGAAAAAGAAAAACATTTTACCAGTGGAAACACTTAGCAAAAGAAAAATTTTGATAAATCCTATTTATTTTCTGAGTATTTCAAGTTAGCTTTTACTAGAGCATTGTTTTGAAATTGTGTCATTACATAACTGTTCCCACAAGACAGATTTGTGGATGTTGATGAGATCTGCGTGTTCACTAATCTGATCCATTTATCACATCTTCAGTTTAAAGGAACCATTGAAAGTTCTGCTATTAGAGCAAATATTGAGGGTCCATTGAACAGTAGGATTCTGTTCAGGAGCCCCTATTTTGTTTACTTCAAGGAAGATTCAAAGGCACTGTTCTATTTATGAATCCCAGGAAGCAAGATAAACAGCATCAAGTGCCTCAAAATGCCCCCAAATTCAGTGCTGCTAGTACGAATGGGGTGTCCAGGATGGAGGTCATATTCACTTACCAGTGTCAGGAAATTCAGAATAAGCAACTAAGATTACTAGTTGTCTCTAATGCAAAACTGCATTATTTCCAGGGTTTATCTGATTCATTGCCTTTGAGCTATTTCACAATTGACAGCAAAGCAAACCATTTGTGTCTATGGATATGCAAATGAATTCTGTCTGGTGGAGGGACAGACTTCTTCACGGAAAAGCCATGTATGGGTTCATCTGAAAATGCATTTCAGTATTCCCAATGTGTAAATGTATATGTTCCTCGGATTCTCCTTTGAATTGAGTGTAACATTACAATTTTATTCTCTTTTGAGATGAATCCTTTCACACTAGAAATTGTTGAAAAATGAGGATTTGTGCTACTGGTTCTTGTCAAGCTTTGTTTTCCTTTTGGTTTATTTATTTGTTTCGCTGTCTCTTTATGTCATGCCTATCATCATTGCCAGAAAAGCTGTTATGTAGTATAGCATAAAAATCAAGTGGTGAAAAAATTTTACTATCTTCCTCTTGCACCCCCACCCCAACTGTTAGGATGTTATGCCAACATAATATCATCAGAAAGCCTGTTCTGCTGACATTTCAAGCTCCCACAGAAAACACTGTGAATCTTCTGAGAAGGCCTTATTTGCAAGATTTGTTCAACAAAGGGGTTGGATAAGCATCTTGGATTAAGCTTTCAAAGCAGCAGGCCCTTGGTTTCTTTTCCTGATTAACCTGCGGACTCTTTCAAACTCTTTCTTATCATTATATGTTTTTTGAAACCATCAGTTTTCATAATGAGAAACACTTTGGTAAACACACTTCTTTATGCCTTTCCTTTTAATTAGTAAAACCTTTATTTCCCACAAAAATTACCATGTTTGAACTTTATCTGCAAAGAATATTTAGTGTGAAGTATTAAAGAATTACACAGCTAATAGAAAATACATTTTTCCTACTGGTAACATATCAAAATCTGTTAGTCTGTTCATTAATTTCTAGCTGCTTAGTCTCCAGGAAGCACAGAGCCAAATTTGTGACTCAATTTAATAACTCAGTAAAATCTACCTGCCTGCCTTCTACCTTCTTTCACTCTTAATCTTGGTTCCTAATTTATATTTTACCTGTTCCTGATTTTACTTATTTATGCTTATTTTCTTCTATTTTACTGCATGCATTTTATAAACCGTGTCTCCTTGTTTAGGGAATAGGCCAGACATAGGGTAAGAAATTTATACACATAAATTATACATGTCTCTGTGTACAATCCTGTACAAGAAATTCTTGTTCAGTTCAGTTCAGTTCAGTCACTCAGTCATGTCTGACTTTTTGTGACGCCATGGACTGTAGCACGCCAGGCCTCCCTGTCCATCACCAATCATGGAGCTTACTCAAACTCTTGTCCATTGAGTCAGTGATGCCATCCAACCACCTCATCCTCTGTCATCCTCTTCTCCTCCTGCCCTCAATCTTTCCCAACATCAGGGTCTTTTCAAATGAGTTAGTTCTTTGCATCAGGTGGCCAAAGTTTAGAGTTTCAGCTTCAGCATCAGTCCTTCCAATGAATACTCAGGATTGATCACTTTCTGGATGGACTGGTTGGATCTCCTTGAGGTCCAAGGGACTCTCAAGAGTCTTCTCCAACACCACAGTTTAAAAGCATCAATTCTTCGGGGCTCCGCTTTCTTTATAGTCCAACTCTCATATCCATATATGACTACTGGAAAAATCATAGCTTTGACTAGATAGACCTTTGTTGGCAAAGTAATGTCTCTGCTTTTTAATATGCTTTCTAGGCTGGTCATAACTTTTCTTCCAAGGAGTAAGCATCTTTTAATTTCATGGGTGCAGTCACCATGTGCAGTGATTTTGGAATCCAAAAAACTGAAGTCTGTTGCTGTTTTTATTGTTTCCCCATCTATTTGCCATGAAGTGATGGGACCAGATGCCATGATCTTTGTTTTGAATGTTGAGTTTTAAGCCAGATTTTCCACTCTCCTCTTTCACTTTCATCAAGAGGCTCTTTAGTTCTTCGCTTTCTGCCATAAGTATAGTGTCATCTGCATATTTGAGGTTGTTGATATTTCTCCCACAATCTTGATTCCAACTTGTGCTTCATCCAGCCCGGCATTTCACATGATGTACTCTGCATATAAGTTAAATAAGCAGGGTGACAATATACAGCTTTGATGTACTCCTTTCCAGATTTGAAACCAGTCAGTTGTTCCATGTCCAGTTCTAACTGTTGCTTCTTGACCTGCATACAGATTTCTCAAAAGGCAGGTCAGGTGGTGCGGTATTCCCATCTCTTGAATAATTTTCCACAGTTTGTTGTGATCCACACAGTCAAAGTCTTTGGCATAGTCAATAAAGCAGAAGTAGATGTTTTTCTGGGACTCTCTCACTTTTTCAATGACCAAACAGATGTTGACAAATTGATCTCTGGTTCCTCTGCCTTTTCTAAATCCAACTTGAACATCTGGAAGTTTACTGCTCACATACTGTTGAAGGCTGGCTTGGAGAATTTTGAGCATTACTTTGCTAGCGTGTGAGATGAGTGCAACTTTGAGGACATACCCCACTTCAAAGGGCAAAGGAGAAGCCCCAAAATGGCATTAGAATCAAACCCTATACCTGCCAGAGATGCTCAGAGAGCTCAAACAAACCATGTGTGCACCAGGACCCAGAGACCCCATAGAGTCTGAGCCAGCCTGTGTTTGAGTGTCTCCTGCAGAGGTACAGGTCAGCAGTAGACTGTTGCAGAGACAGGGGCTCTGAGTATAGCAGACCTGGGTATGGCATAAGCCCTCTTGGAGGAAGTCGACTTTAATCCCACCATAGAGCCACTAGAACTTTTACAGGATTGGGGATATAGACTCTTGGAGGGCACAAACAAAACCTTGTGTGCACCAGGCCCCAGGAGAAAGGAGCAGTGACCCCACAAGAGACTGACCCAGACTTGCCCATGAGTGTCCAGGAGTCTCTAGAGGTGTGGGTTGGCAGTGGCCTGCTACAGGGTTGGAGGCACTGAGTGTAGCAGTGTCTGCATGGAACCCTTTGAAGGAGGTTGCCATTACCTCCACTATAGTTTGGCCTCAGGGCAAATAACAGGGAGAGAACACAGCCCCGCCCATCAACAGAAAATTGGATTAAAGGCTTACTGAGCATGGCCCCGCCCATCAGAACAAGACCCAGTTTCCCCCTCAGTCAGTCTCTCCCATCAGGAAGCTTCCCTAAGCCTCTTATCCTTCTCCATCAGAGGGCAAACAGACTGAAAACCACAATCACAGAAAACTAACCAATCTGATCACATGCACCACAGCCTTGTCTAACTCAATGAAACTATGAGCCATGTCGTGTAGGGCCACCCAAGGTGGACGGGTCATGGTGGAGAGTTCCGACACAATGTGGTCCACTGGAGAAGGGACATGACGGAAGAGACTTAGCAGCAGCAGCAGAGAAGGGAATGGCAAACCACTTCAGTATTCTTGCCTTGAGAACCCCATGGACAGTATGAAAAGAAATTTGGGGAAAGTTACAATTTGCCTAGTCATTGTTCTTTCCTGGTGTGTTTCATTCAAAGACGATGAAGCACTTAGCACTTTCTTAACCTGTTCTGAAATGTAATCAGTTGCTCAGTGGTAGTTGACTCTTTGAGAACCCGATGACTGTAGCTTTCCAGGCTCCTCTGTCTATGGAATTTTCCAGACAAGGATACTGGAGTGGGTTCCCATTTCCTACTCCAGGAGATCTTCCTGACCCAGGGAGGGCACTCGCTTCTCTTGCAACTCCTACATTGGCAGGTGGATTCTTTACCATTTTGGCACCTGGGAAGCCAACTGTTCATGTGATCTATAACTACAGAAACGGAGAATACAGGATCCCTTAAGTGATACAAATCATTGTTAGAACTGATGCATACTAATTTGACCTTGTTTGACTTTGTGCATCTATTGCTAAAGTTACATTTAATATGAAAACGTACTTTAGTAATAGATACACAAAGTCAAACAAGGTCAAATTCAGTTCAGCTCAGTTGAGTCACTCAGTCGTGTCGGACTCTTTGTGACCCCATGAATCGCAGCACGCCAGGCCTCTCTGTCCATCACCAACTCCCGGAGTTCACTCAGACTCATGTCCATCGAGTCAGTGATGCCATCCAACCATCTCATCTTCTGTCGTCCCCTTTTCCTCCTGCCCCCAATCCCTCCCAGCATCAGAGTCTTTTCCAATGAGTCAACTCTTCACATGAGGTGGCCAAAATACTGGAATTTCAGCTTTAGCATCATTCCTTCCAAAGAAATCCCAGGACTGATCTCCTTCAGAATGGACTAGTTGGATCTCCTTGCAGTCCAAGGGACTCTCAAGAGTCTTCTCCAACACCACAGTTCAAAAGCGTCAATTCTTCAGCGCTCAGCTTTCTTCACAGTCCAACTCTCACATCCACGACCACTGGAAAAACCATAGCCTTGACTAGATGGACCTTTGTTGGCAAAGTAATGTCTCTGCATTTTAATATGCTATCTAGGTTGGTCATAACTTTCCTTCCAAGGAGTAAGCATCTTTTAATTTCATGGCTGCAATCACCATCTGCAGTGATTGTGGAGCCCAAAAAATAAGGTCTGACACTGTTTCCACTGTTTCCCCATCTATTTCCCATGAAGTGATGGGACCGGATGCCATGATCTTCATTTTCTGAATGTTGAGCTTTAAGGTAACTTTTTTCACTCTCCTCTTTCACTTTCATCAAGAGGCTTTTCAGTTCCTCTTCACTTTCTGCCATAAGGGCGGTGTCATCTGCATATCTGAGGTTATTGATATTTCTCCTGGCAATCTTGATTCCAGCTTGTGCTTCTTCCAGCCCAGTGTTTCTCATCATGTACTCTGCATATAAGTTAAATAAGCAGGGTGACAATATACAGCCTTGACATACTCCTTTTCCTATTTGGAACCAGTCTGTTGTTCCATGGCCAGTTCTAACTGTTGCTTCCTGACCTGCATACAGGTTTCTCAAGAGGCAGGTCAGGTGGTCTGGCATTCCCATCTCTTTCAGAATTTTCCACAGTTTATTGTCATCCACACAGTCAAAAGCTTTGGCATAGTCAATAAAGCAGAAATAGATGTTTTTCTGGAACTCTCTTGCTTTTTTGATGATCCAGCGGATGTTGGCAATTTGATCTCTGGTTCCTCTGCCTTTTCTAAAACCAAGATCAGGGGCGGCAGCCGAGAGAAGCTACCCCACATCCGAGGTCAGGGACGGCGGCTGAGAGGAGCTACCGCACACCCGAGGTCAAGGTTAAATTAGTATGCCTCAATCACATCATTTAAATGATAGTGTATTTTCAGTTTCTATAAATATTTGTCAGTCACATCGTTACTTATTAGATAAGTACTATCTGATCACCAGCAACTCACCATTTTCTCTACAGACATTTCAGGAGATAAAAAGTGGCCTGCCATCATGCTTAAGAGTTCAGAATGTACGTTGAATAGCTTGTCTATATCTCTGGGATTTGAGCTTGTCTAAATCATCCTGAAAACTAAGATCATGGCATCTGGTCCCATCACTTCATGGGAAATAGATGGGGAAACAGTGGCAGACTTTAGTTTTGGGGGCTCCAAAATCACTGTAGATGGTGATTGCAGCCATGAAATTAAAAGACGCTTACTCCTTGGAAGGAAAGTTATGACCAACCTAGATAGCATAGTCAAAAGCAGAGACATTACTTTGCCAACAAAGATCCATTTAGTCAAGGCTATGGTTTTTCCAGTGGTCATGTATGGATGTGAGAGTTGGACTATAAAGAAAGCGGATCCCTGAAGAATTGATGCTTTTGAACTTGTGGTGTTGGAGAAGACTCTTGAGAGTCCCTTGGACTGCAAGGGGATCCAAACAGTCCATTCTAAAGGAGATCAGTCCTGGCTGTTCATTGGAAGGACTGATGCTAAAGCTGAAACTCCAGTACTTTGGCCACCTCATGCGAAGAGCTGACTCACTGGAAAAGACTGATGCTGGGAGGGATTAGGGGCAGGAGAAGAAGGTGACGACAGAGGATGAGATGGCTGGATGGCATCACTGACTCGATGGACATGAGTTTGAGAGAACTCTGGGAGGTGGTGATGGACAGGGAGGCCTGGCGTGCTGCAATTTATGGGGTCGCAGAGTCAGACACGACTGAGCAACTGAATTGAACTGAACTGAACTGAACTAAAATCATCTTGAGATCCAAGTGTTTCCCAGTTCCCATAACAGTGGTGACATCTTCTTAAAGGAACTAAAGAATTGCCTTCAAGGTGGAAACAAAAGTGTCAGTTAGCTACCTTCTCTCTGTAGTGAGGAACATTCACTTGATGGCATGGTAGTAAAAGCACACTGAACTTTGGGCCCCAAATCTGGTTTCAAGTCCTCATTTTACAACTCACTAAAGTGTGGTTTCCTGCACCTGTACAATGTGGGTAATAATTCCCCTTACCTTCAAGTGGTTGTGAGGACTTAATGTGAACACATTTGGCATTGAACAGGGCTTCCTCATTATCCACTCCCTCTCTGCCTTGTGCTAAGAATTGACAGTGCAAATCAATCCCAGGGCTTTTTAAGCCTCTTTCTTTCCTCACTGCCTGCCGTGCTCAGAGAGGCTCAGCTGCAGCTTCTCCTCTGTTGGTTTTTTTTTTTTTTTTTTTTGTCTCAGGGCTGTCCTAGTCTTATCCTTGGGCATTTTTCACTTTGCTTTAATAACCTGGGAGGAGACTTTCATTCATGAATGTATCTGCCCCTTTGTGTCACGTGAAATTTTCCAAAGATGGTCACATCAATGTCTCCCACCCCATCAGCTCTTCTGCAGTGTGATACCCAATCTTACCTGGAGGACGGCTGTGGTTTTTCCATAATCATGTATGGATGTGAGAGTTGGACTATAAAGAAAGCTGAGCACCGAAGAATTGATGCTTTTGAACTGTGGTGTTAGAGAAGACTCTTGACAGTCCCTTGGACTGCAAGGAGAGTCAACCAGTCCATCCTAAAGGAAATCAGTCCTGAATATTCATTGGAAGGACTGATGCTGAAACTGAAACTCCAATACTTTGGCCACCTGATGCAAAGAACTGACTCATTTTAAGAGACCCTGATGCTGGGAAAGATTGAGAGCGGGAGGAGAAGGGGACGACAGAGGATGAGATGGCTGGATGGCATCACTGACTCTATGGACATGAGTTTGAGTAAGCCCCAGGAGTTTGTGATGCACAGGGAGGCCTGGTATGCTGCAGTGCATGGGGTCACAAAGAGTTGGACACGACTGAGGGACTGAACTGAACTATGAGAATAACGTCCAACTAAACAACACTTTTGAAAGCACTGATGTATTCATACAAACTATCTATTGGTATGTAACAAATTACCTCAAATTTAGCTTAGAATAACACATTTATTATTCCACAGTTTCTGTGGGTCAGGAGTCTGGGTACAATTTGCTTTGTACCTGAGGTTAAGGGGTTATCCAGGAATGAGTCTCATCTCAATGTTTGACTGTGAAAGGGTTCATTCCAAACAAGTTGTTGGCTGAATTCATTTGCTTGTTACTCCCAAGCTTGAACCTCCTGCCCAGCTCACCAAAGGTTAAATGTAATTCATGGATCAGGACTCACAAACCAGAAGGAAAAAACATTAAACAGGTGTTGAATGAGTACAGAGGAAGAGGGCTTTGTAGGTACTGTGTTCTGTTTTGTTTTTTAAGGGAAGCTCACAGCTTCTTTCACATTTTATAACATAAACTGTGGACACTAAGAGCTGAGATCTCCTTTGACATTTGCCTGTTCAGTGAACTGCAGAAAATGCAAATCTTTACAAGCCAGAGAATGGTACCTTCCCTGTGTGTGCTTGGGATATTTAAAGATCAATCTAACTTTATTGTTCTCAAAGTTTTTGAAATGATGTTCCACTTGATTTTACCCTTTTAAAAAAGAGGGGAGAGTGGCAGTGTTGCAAAGGTCTTTATAGCACCCGCCAAGCTCCTCTGTCCGTGGAATTCTCTAGGCAAGAATTCTGGAGTGAGTTGCCATTTCCTACTCCAGGTAATCTTCCTATCCCAGGGATCAAACCCAATTCTCCCGCACTGGAGGCAGATTCTTTACCAACTGAGCCACCAGGAAAGCCCTTTTAAGAAATGAATTGGTTCCAATTATGTAAGAGTGTTTTAAATCAACAATTATTTCCCTAGTTTTGTATTATCTTTAGTATTCCAAACTATGTCGTTTTCAAACTATGTCATCTTCTGTCATCACAATACCTTTATACAAGTGTCCTTGAAAATGTGATTTTTGGAAAAAGTAGTATTATTCCTAAGCCACAATAGCTCTAAAATGAAATTAAATTCTACATGGATTTTTGCTTCCTCTTTTATATTTCATTTCCATTCCCCTGATATTTAGACCTACTTTTCAATAAAATTTTCTTCTCCTATGAACAGCTTCATTTATACTTTTAATCCATTAATGATTTGGTTCAGAAATCTTCACTTTAATTTTTCTCTGGCCATGTGAAGTAGTTTCAGGTCTTGATCTGAGTGTGTGTCATTGACTTGTAGATTCTGGCCTGGGACCTTGCACCTCAGCTACCTTCTCATTCAAAACTTCTGTAGACAGTCATATTCTTCCTGATTTGCATTTTCATCACTAAGTGTAGCATCTCTGAGCCACTGGAATACTGTTACTAGCACTCATTTTCTTTTCTTACTAGATTACAATACCTTTTAAGCTTATTTGGAAGTAAAACAGACCTAGAAGGATATTTGATGATAGGGAAAATAAAATTGGTTATTGTAATGGAGGAACAGCTAAATGTCTTAGTCATAGCTAGAGAAAGGCAATCAGGGACATTAAAAATAATTGTGGAAACAAATAACCCAGTAGAAAAATGGGCAAAATATTTGAACAGACACTTCTGCAGAACTTATATACAGATGGCAAATAAGCACATAAAAAATGTTCAACATAATCAGTCATTAGAGAATTGCTGATTAAAACCCTGAATATTCATTGGAAGGTCTGTTTTTGAAGCTGAAGCACAAATACTTTGGCCACCTGATCTGAAGAGCCAACTCATTGGAAAAGTCCCTGATGATGACAAAGACTGAAGGCAAAAGGAGAAGGGGGTGGCAGAGGATGAGATGGTTAGGTAGTATCACTGACTCAACAGACATGAATTTGAGCAAATTCGGGGAGATAGTGGAGGACAGAGGGAGCCTGGCAGGCTGCAGTTCATGGGATTGCAAGGAGTCAGACACGATTAAGCAACTGAACAACAACAAAAATTAAACCACAATGAGATCCCCACTTGTATGGCTAATGCCAAAGCAAAACAAAGCCAAAAACAACAAATACTGATGAGAATGTGATGTGGAGCAACTGTGGCTATCATACATTGGTTATGGGAATGTAAAATGTTAAAGTTACTTTGATAAATACTCTGATAGCATCTTATAAAGTTTAGTATATACTTACCACACAACCCAGCAATCCCACTCTTATGCATTTACCCAAGAAAAATGAAAATTATGTCCTCACAAAGATCTGTACCCAGATCTTTATAGTAACTTTATTCATAATTGTCAAAGCCAAAGAAAGTGAAGTTGCTCAGTCGTGTCTGACTCTTTGCAACCCCATGGACTGTAACCCTCCAGGCTCCTCTGTCCATGGGATTTTCCAAGCAAGAATACTGGAGTGGGTTGCCATTTCCTTCTCCAGGAGATCATCCCGACCCAGGGGTTGAACTTGGGTCTCCCGCCTTGTAGACAGATGCTTTACCATCTGAGCCACTCAAATATCTCCTAAGTAGTGAGTAGATAAGCACACTGGGGTCCACCTATTCAAAGAACACTACTCAGCAGTAAAAAGAAATGAAAACTCCGGATATGGGAAATCACATGAATGAACTATGTTAAGTGAGAGAAGCTCCAGTGAATGATATTGTGAAAAAGGCAAAACTGTAGAAACAGAAAGCGGAAGAGTGGCTGCCAGAGCTTGGGTGTGGGGAGGAGACATCGACAGTTGACTATGAATGGGCACACAGGAATTTGGGGATGTGACAGAACTGTTTGTTCTCTGTCTTAATTGTGGTGGTGGTTACAAGGCTGTATGGTTTGTCAAAACACACAGGACTGTACATTAAAAGTGTGAATTTTCTAACTCTTAAAAATGAAGGAAAAACCTAAGAGGTCTCTGACTTGAGTGACAATTAGAGAGTGACGTTGCTGAAATTAATAGGAAAGCTGGGCTGGGCAGCAGACAAGCCCGAAAGGAAATAAGGGCATGTTCTGCCTTGGCAAACAGAGTTGGAGGCAGGCAGCAGAAATACAGAGTTAATATGGACAAGATGGGGGGTTTTTTGTTTTGCTAACTGGTATTCTATTATACTCTGTTGGGTCAGGAAGATCAGCTGAGAAGGAATAGGCTACCCGCTTCAGTATTCTTGGGCTTTCCTTGTGGCTCAGCTGGTAAAGAATCCGCCTGCAATGTGGGAGACCTGCGTTCGATCCCTGGATCAAGAAGATCCCCTGGAGAAGGGAAAGGCTACCCACTCCACTATTCTGACCTAGAGAATTCCATGGACTGTACAGTCCATGGGGTCACAAAGAGTTGGACATGACTGAGCAACTTTCAACTGAATAAAATTAACAGTGTTATATGAATATGCCATAGTTTATCCATTTGCCCGTTGAGGGACATTTGAGTTTTTTCCATGTTTGGGCTTTTATGAATGAAGTCTCTATACACATTTATGTGGCTACTGAAAGATCTGAGCAGAAAAATTAGGGATCTGTGTTCCCTAAATGCAAATCTGATCGTGTTATTCTCCTGATTAAAATTCTTCACTAATCTCTTACTACCTACAAAATGAAATTTTTGTGATTGTGTATAGTGACTGCACAGTAGAGTCACCTGGACCACTTTTCCAGCTGCTGCTTGCCGGGCCTATCCTGAGAGGTTCTGAATTAACTGATCATCGGATGGGGCTCAAGTGTCAATTTTCTTAAAAGCTCCTCATATGATTTTATTATTTTTTAGGTTTAACTTTTTTAAAACAAAACAGTATTACTGAGATGTAATGTACCTACCATACAGTTCATCCATTTAAACTGTATAAATCAATGGGTTTTGGTACATTCCATTATTAACTTTCTAAGTTGAAGCAAAAAAAATATGTATATATCATAAAATTTACCATTAAATGTATAAGCCAGTGACATCAGTTAACACTCACAGCCATTAGTTACATCACAGCCATCGCCATTAGTGTCTCCTCACCATTTGATATTAATATATGTCCAGTTCTATAAAGCTAAATCTAAGTGCTTTAGCAAAGACCCAGAAAACAAGTATTTTTTTTTTAATTTCACTAAAATTATGGCCTGATGTACATGAAGCAGAGTATGCTTTTATCCAATCTTCCATTATCATATTAACCTATTGTCTCACATCATTAAAAAAGCAAAATGTGTATCTGTCATACAAAAATAAGTAGACATTAAATATCTCAACCAGAAATGAATTGTTTACAGGAGAGAAATATATGTTAAAAAGTATTGCAGTCTTGGATCAGCTTTAAGACAATTTGATGAGAGAGAGGAAAAAGTATATACATAAAGCAGACATGGCAAAATATTAAGAATTGTTGAATCTCAGTTATGAATATAGGGGGATTCATCTTACTCTGTTCTCCACTCTTGTGTACATCTGAAGTTGTTGATGATAATAAATGATATAGGGATCATAAACTTACAGATAAAATACCTTCTAACATTTGTACAAATTTAAGGATACAACTTAAATAATTAGGTTCTTTAGTCATTGATTTTACTGGGTAATATCAAATAATAATGATATTTTGGAATTAACATGTTAGATTCTTTCTTGAGAGCTCTTTCATATGTGATATTTCATCATGGAACATTGAATGCCAGATTTCTACAGTGGCATTACCTTTTTCTGATATTGTTTAATAAGTGCATTTCTCATTGCCCTTAAATCCAAACATCCTGAAAGAGTTCATTTATCTTGAAAAGCAACAATAATTTTGCATCATCTTTAAAATTATTCAATGTTAAAAATGATAATGTTGAAACTGAACACATCAGGACAATCCACATTTCTTGATCCTTATATGTCAATAAGAAAGGGTATTCAGACTTACACACACAACATCGGATTCAATCAACTATGTATTGTTTTCTGGAAACCATATCTATTGATTGTGGCTTGAAACATGGATATTAAAATAGCAATATTTTTTACTCCTTTGACAGTTAATGAAAGTAGCGTGTATCTTATATTCTAGAGTGAGATGTTTAGCATGCCAAAGGTATAAATAAAAGACATAAAGTAAGAGACAAAAGTGAACCTTTTAACATTAACGTGATGTTGGCCATTATTATGAGCCTAATGATATCAAATGCACATAAGAACACATAGGTATCATGCTGGGAAACCAATGATCTAGCTCTCATCTGGACTGCAGGCAAAGAATATCTCATTAAAGCCATAAATTTCATGAGTTTGTTCCTAAATTTAAAACCCTTAAGGAAAATGGCTTTCATGGTTCAATAGTTTTAAAGGGTTGTACTTAGTTGGCTTTGTAACGAGGAAATTAATCGTTTTTTTTTTTAAACAAATCAGAATTATGCCATAGTTGCATGTGTTCATGCTGTTGCTGTTAGCATTTAACTTCCTCCCTAGACAACAAAACCCCAGACTCCACATTGAATTCACCATGGGGAGACATTTATTACCTGCTATGGTTGCTCAGGAGAGTCTGGGAAAGATGAAATTTGCTCATTCATGGCTACATAAAAATTGTTTTCTTGAGGTAATGTGACGTGGAGAGGGTTTTAATCAACCCTCACCATTCAGAGTAAATATTATTCAGGCTACACTCAGGAGATATAAGTTTCTCCAGTTCCATATGGTGCTAGCACCCAACCAACAGAAATATCTGCAGGTTTCAGGGATCCAAGGCACTGGAAAATGTCAAAGCAAATAATCGAACTTATTTCTTTTTTTCTCAGTGGATTTTGGAATAAATCTTCCATAGCCATGGGAGAGATGCATTTATAGGAAACATTCGCCTTTGTTTCCTGCATGTTCGACTTAAGGAGCAACAATTTGCTGCATCTGGGAGAAACAAGATATTGTAATGGTGTAAGAGAGCATTTCAAACGCCTCCAAATGTTTAAGTTTAGAGGAGAGTCTTAGTGATTGTTTTACAGAAAGAATATATACACATGCAAAAAGAATATAATTATTGATTTCTAAAAATTATCAGGGAAGCAAAAACTACCTAGACTCACCTCATTTCATCTGGATGATTAGAAAGTTACAAATGGGAAATACTATACCTTGGAAAGACCATGTCCTATTTGATGTGTGTGGAAATAAAATTCAAAGAAGTTCACAGACACTTGAAACTCCAAGTAGCTCAGACATTTTCTAAATTAATTTATTTTTAATTGAAGGATAATTGCTAGTTCGCAGGCATTTAAAGTTGGAGCAACTAGGAATACATCTTGCTTCTTCCTCACACAAGCTTTCTTTTTTTAAAACTAATTAATTTATTTTAATTGGAGGCTAATTATTTACAATATTGTAGTGGTTTTTGCCATTCACTGACATGAATCAGCCATGGGTGTACATGTGCCCCCATCCTGAACCCCCCTCCCTCCTCCCTCCCCATCCCATCCCTCAGGGTCTTCCCAGTGCACTGGCCCTGAGAGCCCTGTCTCATGCATCGAAGCAACTGACAAGGAATTAATCTCAAAAACATACAAGCAGCTCATGCAGCTCAATACCAGAAAAATAAATGACCCAATCAAAAAATGGGCCAGAGAACTAAACAGACATTTCTAACTCAAGCTTTCTAATCTCAGGGGAAATGGATAGACTTTATTGAGAAGATAAAGTTAAGATTTAAAATTTTAAATTATGTTTTTAATGTATTTTCTACTGCAGAGGTCATTCAAAAAATCATTTATTAAAACAGAGCTTGAAATCTATTAAAAGGCTTTAACTACATTAAATGTTTTCAAATAAGGCATCACACTTTTTTGAATGCTGAATTAAAAAAAATTATTATTATTTATTTTTAAACTTTCATTAGCGTCTTTTGTAGACAGTGATTACTTTTAACTTTCAAAGTGTTATAAACATTATTGCAGAATACATCCAATTTCCCTGAAGGAAAATTCAAGTATTAGACCCCAATTTAACCATGCTACACAGCTTAGTGTGGCAGTTTCTGAAAAGAATAACCATTATGAAGTACAATTTCTACTTAAAAGAAAAAAAGTTGCCTCCAGTTTTTGGTTATTACAAAATTATGAATAAAGTTACTTAAAATATTCATATATAATCTTTCTGTAGGCATATCTTTTCATTTCTCTTATGTAAAAGCCTATAGTGGAGTACCTGGTTCATGTATTAAGGGTATGCTTAATTTCATGTGAAATGTCCAAACTCTTTTCCAAAGGGGTGTACCATTTTACATTTGGACCAGTAATTAGGTGGCTGCTGCCAAGTTGCTTCAGTCATGTCCGACTCTGCTCGACCCCATAGATGGCAGCCCCCGTCCCCGGGATTCTCCAGGCAAGAACACTGGAGTGGGTTGCCATTTCCTTCTCCAATGATGAAAGTGAAAAGTGAAAGTGAAGTCACTCAGTCATGTCCGACTCTTAGTGACCTCATGGACTGCAGCCCACCAGGCTCCTCCATCCATGGGATTTTCCAGGCAAGAGTACTGGAGTGGGATGCCATTGTGGACAAGATGACAATTCCCATAGCTGTTAGTCTGCCTCTTTCTATCATTGCTTTTTTTAATAGGCTGTAGATAAAATCGACATTCAGCAGAAAGGAAGGCTGTGTATAGAAAATAACATTAGTGTTTACTCCTGAAGGCTGATTTGGTTACCACTGCTGAATGCCTAACTTCTCTGATAGTAGCGACCCTTCATTAATCTTTTATGGAATATCTCCATTAGACTTCTAATGCATTCTTGGTGCATAAAAATTACCATTAAATTAGCAGCTCATAACAATACAATTATTATTTCAGAGTTTCTATGGGCCATGAGGCTGGACGTAGCTTTGTTGAATTCTTTGTGAGTTCTGATTGCTTTATAACCTCACCAACATTTCATTACCAAGAGTTTAAATTATCACTTACACTTGGCCAGTAGAAATACAATGGAATTTATCCACACATATTTCAAGTTGCCTAGGAACCACATTAAAAAAGTGAAAATAGTTGAAGTTTCTTTTAGTAATATATTTTATTTAACCAATCTATCCAAATATTACCATTTCAGCGGATTCATTTTGATATTTGGCAAAACTAATAAAATTATGTAAAGTTTAAAAAAAAAGTTAAGAAATTTTATATTTTTTCTCATGCTAAGTCAACAAAATTGCATTTTTATATATTTTGTTCTTTGCTGCTGCTGCTAAGTCGCTTCAGTCGTGTCCGACTCTGTGCGACCCCATAGACGGCAGCCCACCAGGCTCCTCCGTCCCTGGGATTCTCCAGGCAAGAACACTGGAGTGGGTTGCCATTTCCTTTTCCAGTGCGTGAAAGTGAAAAGTGAAAGTGAAGTCGCTCAGTCATGTCCGACTCTTAGCGACCCCATGGACTGCAGCCTACCAGGCTCCTCCGTCCATGGGATTTTCCAGGCAAGAGTACTGGAGTGGGGTGCCATTGCCTTCTCCGATTTTGTTCTTTAGCACATCTCAATTCAGACAGGTTGTATTTCAAGGGCTTAGTAGCCAACATGTGGCTAGTGGCTGCTGTATTGGACAGTTAGATGCTTCCATGGGTATAGTCACTCACTGTGGTTTTAACTTGCATTTTTACCAATAACTAAATGATGTTAAACATGTTTTTGTATACTTATTGACCATATGTAGATCTTTTGTATAGTTTTTGTTCAAATGCCTAGCAACATGTGGTATATTCACACAGCAATGATTCATAAATTATGGTATATTGATACATGAAGAAGTACTCAGTAATAAAAAGGAATAAATTACAGAGTCATGAAATAACCTGGATGAATCTTTTTTTTTTTTTTTGGATGAATCTTAAAATATTATATTGAGTGAAAAAAGCCAGACACAAAAAAATACATGTGAAATTATTCCATTTGCATGAAACTTTAGAACAGGCAAACTAACCAAGAAAAAGAAGCAAGTCCATGGCTATAGTAGGAATGTGTTAAAGACTGCAAAACTGCACAAGAGAACTTTCTGTAGTGATGGAAATGTATCTTGATTGGAGTGATGATTATATAGAAATGTACATTTATCAAAACTTATTAAATTTGCCATTTTAAATTAGGTGCATGCAAATTTAAAATAGGTGCATGCATATATAATTATACTTCAATTTAATTGATTTAGAGAAAAAGCAATATATGTTACACCTGCTATGTAATTTGCAGGCCCAGTGCAAAGTAAAACTGTAGGACCCTATATTCAAAAAGTATTAAGAATTTTAAGATGGTGACAGCAAAGGGATTTTATCTGTTATAAATCCCCAGTGAAAGTGAACAGGCTGTAGTATGTTCTAATAAAGTTCTGTTGGATGAATTTATGACCAACCTAGATAGCATATTCAAAAGCAGAGACATTACTTTGCCAACAAAGGTCCGTCTAGTCAAGGCTATGGTTTTTCCAGTGGTCATGTATGGATGTGAGAGTTGGACTGTGAAGAAAGCTGAGCACCGAAGAATTGATGCTTTTGAAATGTGGTATTGGAGAAGACTCTTGAGAGTCCCTTGGACTGCAAGGAGACCCAACCAGTCCATTCTAAAGGAGATCAGTCCTGGTTGTTCTTTTGAAGGAATGATGCTAAAGCTGAAACTCCAGTACTTTGGCCACCTCATGCGAAGAGTTGATTCATTGGAAAGGACTCTGATGCTGGGAGGGATTGGGGGCAGGAGGAGAAGGGGCCGACAGAGGATGAAATGGCTGGATGGCATCACTGACTCGATGGACGTGAGTCTGAGTGAACTCTGAGAGTTGGTGATGGACAGGGAGGCCTGGCGTGCCTCGATTCATGGGGTCACAAGGAGTCGGACACAACTGAGCGACTGATCTGATCTGATCTGATGTTGCCATAGACATAACATTGGGACTTCACTCTAGTGTTCCCTAATATAACTAGAATTGTTATAACAGAGGTGTTTGAACTTATTTAAATACTGTGTTATGGACTGAATGTGCCCTTCCACCCATCCCCCTCCAAGCTAATAGTCACATGTTGAAGCTCTGGCCTTCATTATGGCTATAATAGCTGTATTTGGAGTAAGGAAATACTTAAGGTTAATGAGGTCATAAAGTTGGGAGTCCTGACCTGATAGGATTAGTATCCTGTTAAGAAGAGATTAGAGAGCTCACCTGCTCCCTTTCTGTGTGTACTCACCTAGGAAAAGACCACGTGAGGATGAAGCAAGGACACCATTTACAAACCAGGAAGAGAGTCCTCACCAGAACCCCAAACCTGAAGAAGCCTAATCTGGGACTTCCAGCCTCCAGAACTGTGGAAAAATACATTTCTGGTTTTGAAGCCAATAAACCTGAGGTATGGTTGGCTAAACCAACCTGCCTCCTGTGCAACACTCTATCAGATCTAATCCCTTGAATCTACTGTTACTTCCACAGTATAATCAAAAGGTATTTGATTTAGGTCATACCTGTATGGTCTAGTGGTTTTCCCTACTTTCTTCAATTGAAGTCTGAATTCGGCAATAAGGAGTTCATGATCTGAGCCACAGTCAGCTCCTGCTCTTGTTTTTGCTGACTGTATAGAGCTTCTCCATCTTTGGCTGCAATGAATATAATAATCTGATTTTGGTATTGATGTCTGGTGATGTCCATGTGTTGAGTCTTCTCTTGAGTTGTTGGAAGAGAGTGTTTGCTATGACCAGTGCGTTCTCTTGGCAAAACTGTTAGCCTTTGACCTGCTTCATTCTGTACTCCAAGGCCAAATTTTCCCATTACTGCAGGTATTTCTTGACTTCCTACTTTTGCATTCCAGTCCCCTATAATGAAAAGGACATCTCTTTTGGGTGTTAGTTCTAGAAGGTCTTGTAGGTCTTCATAGAACTGTTCATCTTCTTCAGCATTACTGGTTGGGGCACAGACTTGGATTGCTGTGATATTGAATGGTTTGCCTTGGAAATGAACAGCGACTATTCTGTTGTTTTTGAGATTGCATTCAAGTACTGCATTTCAGACTCTTTTGTTGAGTATGATGGCTACTCCATTTCTCCTAAGGGATTCTCGCCCACAGTAGTAGATATAATGGTCACATGAGTTAAATTCACCCATTCCAGTACATTTTAGTTTGCTGGTCCCTAAAATGTCAATGTTCAATCTTGCCATCTCCTGTTTGACCATTTCCAATTTGCCTTGATTCATGGACCTAACATTCCAGGTTCCTTTGCCATATTGCTCTTTACATCATCAGACTTTATTTCCATCACCAGTCACATCCACAACTGGGTGTTGTTTTTGCTTTGGCTCCATCTCTTCATTCTTTCTGGAGTTATGTCTCCACTGATCTTCACTAGCATGCGGGGCACCTACTGACCTGGGCAGTTCATCTTTCAGTGTCCTATCCTTTTGCCTTTTCATACTGTTCATGGGGTTCTGAAGGCAAGAATACTGAAGTGGTTTGCCATTCCCTTCTCCAGTGGACCACGTTTTGTCAGAACTCTCCACCATGACCCATCCACCTTGGGTAGCCCTACATGGCATGGCTCATAGTTTCATTGAGTTAGAGAAGGCTGTGGTGCATGTGATCAGATTGATTAGTTTTCTGTGATTGTGGTTTTCAGTCTGTTTGCCCTCTGATGGAGAAGGATAAGAGGCTTAGGGAAGCTTCCTGATGGGAGAGACTGACTGAGGGGGAAACTGGGTCTTGTTCTGATTGGTGGGGCCATGCTCAGTAAGCCTTTAATCAATTTTCTGTTGATGGGTGAGGCTGTTATTTGGCTAAACTATGGTGGAGGCAATGAAGATAATGGCAACCTCCTTCAAAGGGTTCCATGCATGCACTGCTACATTCAGTGCCCCCAACCCTGTGGCAGGCCACTGCCAACCCACATCTCTAGAGACTCCTGGACACTCACGGGCAAGTCTGGGTCAGTCTCTTGTGGGGTCACTGCTCCTTTCTCCTGGGGCCTGGTGCACACAAGTTTCTGTTTGTGCCCTGTCCTGTTTCCCCAGTCCTGTGTAAGTTCTGGTGGATTAATGGTGAAACCTCCTGTAAGAGGGCTTATGCCATACCCAAGTTTACTACACCCAGAGCCGCTGCCCCTGCAGCAGCCCACTGCTGACCCATACCTCCTCAGGAAATACCCAAACACAGTTCTGTCTCAGTCTGTGTGGGGTCTCTGGGTCCTGGTGCACACAATGCATGTTTGAGCCCTCTGAGCACCTCTAGTGGGTATGGGGTTTGATTCTAAACATGATTTTGCCCCTCCTACCATTTTGCTTGGGCTTCATGCTGGGGCAGTAATCAAGACCATCCCCAAGAAAAAGAAATGCAAAAAGGCAAAATGGTTGTCTGAGGAGGCCTTACAAACAGCTATGAAAAGAAAAGAAGCAGAAGGCAAAGGAGAAAAGCAAAGATATACCCATTTGAATCCAGAGTTCCAAAGAATAGCAAGGAAAGAAAAGAAAGCCTTCCTCAGTGATCAGTGCAAAGACACAGAGGAAAACAATAGAATGGGAAAGACTAGAGGTCTCTTCAAGAAAACTAGAGATACCAAGGGAACGTTTCATGCTAAGATGGGCACAATAAAGGACAGAAATGGTATTGACCTAACAGAAGCAGAAGATATTAAGAAGAGGTTGTAAGAATACGTAGAAGAACTATACAAAAAAGATCTTCATGGCCCAGATAATCATGATGGTGTGGTCACTCACCATGAGCCAGACATCCTGGAATGTGAAGTGAAGGGGGCCTCAGGAAACATCACTACAAACAAAGTTCATGGAGGTAATGAAATTCCAGTTGAGCTATTTCAAATCCTGAAAGATGATGCTGTGAAAGCATTGCACTCAATATACCAGCAAATTTGGAAAACTCAGCAGTGGCCACAGGACTGGAAAAGGTCAGTTTTCATTCCAACCCCAAAGAAAGGCAATGCCAAAGAATGCTCAAACTACTGCACAGTTGCGCTCATCTCACACGCTAGTAAAGTAATGCTCAAAATTCTCCAAGCCAGGCTTCAACAGTACGGGAACTGTGAACTTCCAGATGTTCAAGCTGGATTTAGAAAAGGCAGAGGAACCAGAGATCAAATTGCCAATATCTGCTGGATCACTGAAAAAGCAAGAGAGTTCCAGAAAAACATCTATTTCTGCTTTATTGACTATGCCAAACTTTTGACTGTGTGGATCACAACAAGCTGTGGAAAATTCTTTAAGAGATGGGAATACTAGACCACCTGACCTGCCTCCTAAAAAATCTGTAAGCAGATCAAGAAGCAACAGTTAGAACTGGACATGGAACAACAGACTGGTTCCAAATTGGGAAAGGAGTACGTCAAGGCTGTATATTGTCACCCTGATTATTTAACTTCTATGCAGAGTACATCATGAGAAACGCTGGGCTGGAGGAAGCACAAGTTGGAATCAAGATTGCCAGGAGAAATATCAATAACCTCAGATATGCAGATGACACTACCCTTATGGCAGAAAACGAAGAAGAACTAAAGAGCCTCCTGATAAAAGTGAAAGAGGAGAGTGAAAAAGTTGGCTTAAAACTCAACATTCAGAAAACTAAAGATCATGGCATCTGGTCCCATCACTTCATGGCAAATAGATAGGTAAACAGTGGAAAACAGTGACAGACTTTATTTTGGGGGGACTCCAAAATCACTGCAGATTGTGACTGCAGCCCTGAAATTAAAAGACGGTTGCTCCTTAGGAGAAAACTACGATCAACCTGGACAGCATATTAAAAAGCAGAGACATTACTTTGCCAACAAAGATCCATCTTGTCAAAGCTATGGTTTTTCCAGTAGTCATGTATGGATGTGAGAGTTGGATTATAAAGAAAGCTGAGCTCCAAAGAGTTGATGCTTTTGAACTGTGGTGTTGGAGAAGACTCTTGAGAGTCCCTTGGACTGCAAGGAGATCCAACCAGTCCATCCTAAAGGAAATCAGTCTTGAATATTCCTCAAGAATATTCTTGATGCTGAAGCTGAAGCTCCAATCCTTTGGCCACCTGATGGGAAGAACAGACTCATTGGAAAAGACCCTGATTCTGGGAAAGACCGAAGGCAGGAGGAGAAGGGGACGACAGAGGATGAGATGGTAGGATGGCATCACTGACTCTATGGACATGAGTTTGAGTAAGCTCTGGGAGTTAGTGATGGACAGGGAAGCCTGGCATGCAGCAGTCAGTCCATGGGGTAGCAAAGAGTCAGACACGACTGAGCGACTGAACTGAATTAAAATGAGCCTGAGGTATGTTATGGCAACCTGAGCTAGTACAAGTTATATGCTCTATAAAACAATACATAATATGTAAAATTTTATTTAAATACAATGACCAGCTTAATCAGTCATATAATGTGGGCAGTCTTTTAGCATTATAACAAGATATATGTGTATATATTTATGGCATAAATGTATAAACCCTAAAAATTTTGATAAATTCATGTGGAAAATTTTCCCTAAAGAAATTTATAGTGATTTACTTTATTATACATTGTCCATAAGCCAAGGGGTATACAAATATTTTAGAATATTTCTATAATGGAAAATTGGAGTTTTAAATGCATAAAGGTTTTACTTAGATATATTTAAAATGTCTGTTGAATAGCTGAGTGTCCCTGAGATTCTCACACTCAACAACTTATTTTAGAAATGTAAGTATTATGAGATGAGATGACAGTACACTAGTAACTAGTTTACTGAAAAAATATGGCCAAAAAGTTACTGAAAAATTGGTGAGAAGCAGTAAGATGCTTTCATAGTTGTTGTTCCATCATAATTCAGTGTAGAAAATATAAAGCAGGTTTTTCATGTTTTAGGGGAAGTGGGCTGGTAATTATTCCACTTATTTTACTGAAGTCAAAGTTTGCAAATTGAATTAAGCATGGTTAAGAAGAAAAATAATTAAACGGGACATAGCAGGTGGTAAATAAGATTCTAAAAAGAAAGATTGTGTTTTGGGGGAATGATAGTGAATTGAAAGAGATGATGCTAGTAGGTATTTCACAATGATTAAATGTGGTATTCTGGGGTGAGACTGCTTGGGTTTGAAGTTTTGCTCTGCCAATTACAAGTTATATAACCTTGGTTAATTTATTCCCCCTAAGCCTCAAACTTATCATTGGTAAAGCGAAAAAGTAATAATTATCTTTTATGTCAATAGCGTTTATTAGTGGTATAAAAAATACTGTTTAGCAGAGTATCTACAACACAATCAATGTAATAAATGATCATGATGATAAGAATCATGTATTATTGTTTCTTTTCAAAAATGACACCACTAATGTAACTCCAATCTAAGTGAATATGGGTTATTTTGAAATAAACTAATATATATTCCAAAAATAGAGAAAAAAAGGGAGGAGTCAAATTGTATTTGCTTATTCCAAGGGCCCTCTTCAGACTCTGACATGCCTTCTCAGGCTTTTCTTTGGCTCAAAGTCTGCTTCAGAATTCACCACCCAGGGAGTCCAGTGTATGGGATAGAGCTGTTTTCCTGATATCCATTATTTGAGGTTATACACATCAGTGAATGTTCTATCTTGCCTACTTGCAGTTTTCCCCACTTTGGTGTGCTATGATCATAGCTGCCAGCCTGTCCCACTGCCACACCTTTACAGGGCTCCTCAGATGCTTGTGATAAAACCATTGCTCCAGGGTAAGTACAATACACAGACTCCATTCTCACAGGGAAGCAGTGTGCGCTGGCATGTTCTTATAAGCTTTCCAAAGTTTTGCTTCTCATTTTAAGAAACTCTGCTTTAAATAATCAAACAAAGGCATCTGCCAAAAAACACTTGGCTCTGCAAATAGCAAGTGGATTTGTTCCTCCTGCTGAGGTTGGCAGATGATAGCTTAGGAATTAGAATCAGGAAAAGTAAAATGTCTGGTTACTGAGAACTCTGAGAAAGATAGGAATCAAAGGAATTTTAGAAAACTCCTAAGCCAAAGAAACACAAGTAGGGAACAAATGTCCAGAAAAAATGTGTAAGGCCTAAGCACATACTAGGTCCTTAGTAAATATCATGTGAATTCAAAATCATGGTACTACTTCTGTCACAGAGAATGTTAAGTTACCATTTCTTTTCAGCCTTTACCTGCAATCCCAGAGTATTATGTGATGTATAAGTTGATGAAATCAGAAAATGATATTTCATCCTGTGGCACTTGCTGGTTTTCAAATGCAAACATTTCCTGTTCATTTTTGAACTATGTTGGATTTCTTTATATTAATAATTGGAATTCTATTAAGGTTCCCGAAGAAGACAACACAGACTTGCAAGCAAAAAAAAAAAAAAAACTTTCAGAGTTTGTTTTTTTTAGGTCATTCACATGTGATAACACTTGGATTACAGATAAGAGGAAATTCTGTCTCTATTCTCAAATTCAGTAGAGAATTAAAAAAAATATATTTTAAAGGTCTTTTATACAAATGTTTAAATTGCTCTAAAAAAGCATACAAATTCCAAATGCAAAGTCCCATTTCATTTTCAATGACTTTATTGAGAACATTTTGCAAATTAGATTTTACAGTTTAACATTTTACAATTAGAAATTTCATCTGCTACTACATAAGTTGCAAACTTCTCAAAACACTACAGAAAATCCTTTATTTCTTTGAATTTTTCTGTTCCACGCTGAGCTCCTGAGATATATTTTTTCTTTCAGCTTCATTTTCATCTTCCTGTGAAATAAATTTGGGAAAACATTAAAATACAAACCTTAGAGCATTTAATCACTTATACTTCATACACTTTAACTTTATTTCTCTGAAGAATTAACTATCATGATTCCAGTAATACTAGGGAAAAGGCTATAAACAAAATGGCACAATTATGTAACATTTAAATATTTACAGTGCATGCTGTTTTATACTACATGTTGGCTAAATTTTTCTATGTATTTTTAAAAGCAACTTATTTTATCAATGACCTAAAAATTACTTTTGAAAACACTTGCCACTAAAAAAATATCCTTTTTAGGGGTCAATCAGATATTTTTACTTCACTATTTGATAAAAAAAATAGTAAATGTAACTTCTGAGACACTTTATGTACATTGGCATTTTTGTCTCATCCAGCAGACTTTCTTGACAGGTCTGCCAATTTCCCAATTACTTGGACCACCATATGTTATCTGAAAATCAGTCAGCTCTAAAATAGGAAACTCTAAAATGGGCATGTCAGGCAATAGAATGCTTACATCTTCTACAGTTTCGATTCTGAGTGGTGGCTTCATAATTCATAGCAGGGTCCTGTGGAACATGGTGAATAAATAAAGTGACATCATAATGTCTGCTTCCATAGGAATGAAATACATCTTATGTTCAATATTAAATGGTGACCTCCAAAGTATAAATGAATGAGAATCTGGAAAAATATGTCACCTTACATTTTATAATCCATCTCATCATCTATGTTCTTTCAATAACACCCAAGTACGAAGCAGTCTTGCTTTCCTAGTATTCCTGAAAGGCCTTTTGTTCTTATTAACTGAAGTAAAACGCATTGTCTAACTCTTCACAAGTTAAAGTATGAGTATCTTAATTTCTTAAGCATCTGTGGACAACAGTAATTAATTATATCAGTATCACCAAACATAAAACCCTGTATCTCTTTATCTTCTTATAAAACCAAATTCAATTAAATTAAATAATTACTGAGCTTTGGTTACTAAACTGACTTTATTAAGTAAATGCAAATCAAGATGTGTGTATATATATCTATGTTTTCCATGAAAGACCACATCCTTGCCCATAAATATTAAGGTGGAGAAAGCTTCCTTTATAGACACTGTCTCTAAACTTCAATAGCAACTGTCATTTAGCCTTTGTCAATACCCGAAAAGTAGAAAAGTTATCAATATTATCAGTCAGACTGAATAATTATAGATATGTTGGATACAGAGGATGGGGTTCTGAATATCAATTTAGGTGATGTAATTTTAATGTATTTTTCTACGTATAACAACCACTGAGTGTTTTTTTTTGTTTTTTTCAAATTTTCTCTACTGAATAGAGATAGAATGTTGAATTGACTATTGAAAATCTATTAATGAACAGGTAGTTTTTGGGTTTCCCTGGTGGCTGGCTTCCCAGTAGTAAAGAATCTGCCTGCAATGCAGGAGCTGCAGGAACTGCAGATTTGATCCCTGGTTGGGAAGATCCCCTGGAGAAGGGCATGGTAACCCACTCCAGTATTCTTGCCTGGAGAATCCCATCGATTGAAGAGCCTGGCAGGCTACAGTCCATAGGGTCACAAAGTCCAAACACGATTGAAGCAACTTAGCACACACGCACGCAGTTTCCACTTTAACTCAACACTTTAACTCAAACAGAGATTACATTTTAATTACAACCTAATAAAAACCAAATCCTATTCCATATTTTCCACTGTCTTCTTCAGGTGGAACACTGACAGAAAGTGTTACATCAGCAGGTAAAGGTGGCAAGATTTTATTAGGTAGGACTGAATGTGTCTATATGTTGCGCAAGGCAAGGTTTTATCTTTATCTTATATTCCTACCATCTAACAGGGCATATTTAGTATCTAGGTGGAGTTCCATAAACGTTTCCTGAACTATTTTAAATACTGGGATAAAGAATGAATAAGAGGTGTGTGCTTTGGAAAAGCAAAATATCCTTCCTTATCTAGTGGTTACACTTCTGAGTTTACTAAAACAGTACTGAAAACAGGAATGAGCAAAAACGTTAGAAGCAACATTAGACAAAATTGCTTTTACCAAATTCATAGTCTTTAAGTTTTGAAAAAAAAAAAAATGGAGCTTTTATCATGTGAACGGTCTAGTAAGTCCTCACAGCAATATGACTTACTGGTTTAACAAGGTGGTTACCTAGTTTTCCCCTGAGAACTCGGAATTATCTATAATATTTACTTCCATAAATGGCAACCTACTCCAGTACTCTTGCCTGGAAAATCTCATGGATGGAGGAGCGTGGTAGGCTACAGTCCATGGGGTCGCAAAGAGTCCGACACGACTGAGTGACGTCACTTTCACTATATAATGTCAGTCTTTTTGTTGAATTTTTCTTAGGAATCAAGTATAGCTAATAAATGCATGTCTAATAGTACCTCCTGTTCAGCATAGGTACAAAAGTTTCTTATGATGAGAGTCTGTCTTAAAATATCTTGCCTTTCTATGCCTTTAAACTATTTATGTAAGTTAGCAAGATACAATCTCTTCTACCTTTGGATAAAAATAGCTGTAATCTGGATATAGATTCCATAAAGGATTATGGAAGTGTAGAGAAGGCATTTAGTCCCACTGATAAGAGTCCCACACAACATAATTGCTGTGGTATAGTATCACCAAAATAATAAAACTAACAGCAATAGATTTTAATCACTATAAATAAAACATCAGAATTAGATATAATAAAACTCCAGAAATGATTTTAGAAGTTGTCTTTTTTTTTCCAGAAGTGCTAACTTGTATTGCTAACGTTACATTGTCAATTTTTATAAGAACTTTATCAACAGTTCAAAATTAATAAAATCATTAAAATAGTTCAGGCAGCAAATCAAATATCATTCACAAATGACTGTGTAATGAATGAAACTACAAAGAAAGGAAGCTCTTTTACCGAAGTATTTCTTTGCTACCAGATTAATAAAGGCTGACAAAAATTTCTCCTGATAGATGGCAGGTTTTGTCACTCTTTTCTAAGATAAGACATCTGTTTGTTTCCCAGTGAAAGAAGACCCTTGCTACAAGGATCATTTTCTTAGTGACAGCCCTGACAAGTTTGACATTTGTTTCATGAAGTATTCTGAAGCAGCCAACAAGAAAATGTACCCTTTGGGGCTACTGGGAAGTAGACAGGTTTACCTCTTAATGTTTAAGCCTGTTAATTTATACTCCAGAAAACATGTGATTACAGCAACCTTGCAGATCTGCTGTTACATGCGGAATTTCAGGAATACACACACGTAACAGTAACACTCGTAATGCCAAATCATTACACGCGATTCCTTGACCTCCCTGCTCTTTGTACACTGACAGAACTGTTGGAGTGAGGAGAATGTTAATATCTAGGCATACAGGGACCGTGTAATTATGGACTCATGCTCCAGGTGGCAACATGAGACTAAGAGAGTCATTCAAACAGAAAATAAGTAAAAACGGTGCCATTTTTCATCTAAGCTAGATCCCATAAAACCCAAAAGAGTCTGTTTAAATACTACTCAGCTTGCAGCATCAATTTGGAAGAGGTAGCCTTCTATTTCCCTTTATTTACAAATTTGACTTTGTTCTCATAATAGTTGAAAGAATTAATGTCAATAAAACCTATCCATCCCGCTTTTCCTTTCTCTTGAGGTAACCAACTCCAAACAAAGAGCAATTATTTTAGCAACTGGACTTCTTAATGCTCAGGTAGTACCTAGATTCAAAATTACAGTCTATGAATAAAGATGACTCTGTATTTATGCTACAGACTGTCAAGTTTTAAATGATTTCTTTTAAAGGTTGGATTATTCAAAGGGACAAATTTTCCCCATTATTTCATCTTTAAAAATGGTTAACATTACCAGTAACGCATATTAAGATGCTTTACAAAGGGCATGTTAATTCTGATTTGTGGTATCCTTCCCAGCAATGCATGAACCTCAGTCTAATACAAAAAACATCAGATAAACACTCTATAAAAGAATTAAATAGTAGAAGATAATAACACTGTAGGAAGCTGGATAAAGGGCAAATGGGAATTATGTGTGCTATTTCTGCAACTTTTGAAAGTGAAAGTGAAGTCACTCAGACATGTCTGACTCTTTGCAACCCCGTGGACTGTAGCCTACCAGGCTCCTCCGTCCATGGGATTCTCCAGGCAAAAATACTGGAGTGGGTTGCCATTTTCTTCTCCAGGGGATCTTCCCAACCCAGGGATCGAACCCAGGTCTCCCGCATTGTGGGCAGACGCTTTACCCTCTGAGCCACCAGGGAAACTCCTAAGTTTTGGTAAGTCTAAAATTATTTAAAATAAAAAAAAGATTTAAAAAACAAAATAGAAATGAATACTTGATGAAAGTTTTCTAAATTCAAAGTAAGGGTGATTTATGCACAAAGATTTTATGTAAAAGAAAATTCAAGGTTACTTTAGCCTCTACATTGAAAATATACAGCTAAAATAAATTGTTTATGCTTTCCATTTTTGCACTTAAAATTCCTTTCTTAAGTACCTCAACTGTTTATTATGATGATGCTATTAATTTTTTATTTTCTTGTCTGTGCTTCCAGGCATTTTTCTTACATTTCTACTCACAGTCAGAAAATATAAGCTTTATTTCCAGAAATAAGAAAGCATAATGGGAGATTGTTTTCAAAGAGAATGATGTCAGCTGTTTTCATTTTATAGCAGCAGACAAAGACATATGGTGGGAACTGTAAAATAAAGTGAGAAAGTGCAACTAAGCACTAAAATATTTCTATTATCTTTTGATATTTTCTTTAGATTTTAAATATTCCTTTAATCAGAAGTTTCTATAATCAGATTCAAATTAATAGTTGAAATTATCTGTATGCTTTAACTATGATCCTTCCAAAACTTCCAGTAAAAAATATGAAGACACACTTAAGCTGTTAATTGTAGAGTAAGTATAGAAAAGCAATATATAATATACTCTAATGTGTGGTCAAAAATTGCTCTTTTACTTATTTAAAACGTACCAGATGTAACTCTCAACAGCATTTAAGATTATGCTTTTAATACTGAAAATATGCTAGTGCTGCACAATGGGAAAAATTTATCTTAATAACTGAAAAAATTCTGATGATAATGAAAATGTTTTAGGCAAAAACGAGCATGCTGCATGCTTCAGACTAAAATTAATTAGAGTTTTTAACGTTTTACAATTCCACCATAATTCTTTAAATGGTGCATTTACTTCATGGCAATAAACACTTGGATCATTAAGTAAAGTGCAAAATGTGTGTGATGTGCTACATTTAATAACCTTTGGCCCTTTTTTCTGTTCTTCTGGCATTCAGTTTTCCAATGCATTGAATAAGCAATTGAAGACCACAATTAAATTTCCTGACGTTGCATATTTGAGATTCTTATTTCATTTAATACAAAAGGCAATTAGTCTACCATTTTACAACTGAATCCTAACTTTAGTGGGCCGTGATAAAGATACTGAAATGAACTTACAAGAAATGCTTAATTAAATTTACAGTAAAAAGCAAAAGAGGTTTTTTTCTTATGACAGAAGTTGCATATTTAATTAGAAAGTCTATGGCTACACTGTAAAATTACAGTAACCTGGGAAGTTCTCAGTGAACCTAGTTCAAACATAAATGTTGCTAAATAAGATGGAGCTATTTTATAAATTTCTACCTTTTTCTCTACTTAGTGATTCAACAAAAGATAGTTAAATATTGTTTAATATTGTAATATTATCTAATATGGTAATATTACCTAATGTTACAAACTCATGGGCTTTATGTTAATAGCAAGTATAATACATACATAAAAGGACAATAAGTGCTCAGTCATGTCCGACTCTTTGCGACCCCATGGACTGTAGCTCTCCAGGCTCTGTCCATGGAATTTTCCAGGTAAGAATACTGGAGAGGTTTGCCATTTGCTACTCCAGGGGACCTTCCTGACCCAGGGATCGAACCTGTGTCTCCTGCATGGGCAGGTGAATTCTTTAACCCTGTGCCACCTGGGAAGCCCCAAAGGGATGGTAATAAATTTCTAATTTCATGTGTGAGTATATATGAATTTTATATCTCATTTATTTCATTTATTAACCATCATATCTCTCCATCTGTGATTCTGGAGATCTAGTTAAGTTTGCCCTTCTAAATCTTTAGTTGAGTAGGTTTGTCCTTCTAAATCTTTAGTTTCTCTTGTTACCTTTAACTTCCTTGTGGTGTTTTTTGATGGCATGGAAATGGGATAGTTAAAAATAAGGCTTTGGATTTCCCATGTATGATTTGAGATCGAGAGAATTCCTGTGACCTGGGAAGAAAGGCCCTAAGGACGGGTCAGCCATTTGGGGAGGGCATATTAAAAGGAGATGGAAAACAGTAAGTGCAAGATAAGAGTCTGGCAAAATCGAATTAAAAAAACGAAAATGAATGATGGATGGTAAGTGTGAGTTAGGGCAGACACTTAATGAGTATAAACCTAATTCTATAAGCTTATATCTTCCCATAAACATTAAAAAAAAAGCACAACTTTGAATTTTTAGGTATTTAGCAGGTTGCTAACCTGCTGGGCCTAGAAATTTTAATCATATTCTTTTCTTCTCTGACAGATGAGTTCTTGTATAAGGCATATGTCTGATAACCCCTGCAGAACTTATAATCTTAAAGATAATACATTTTCCTTCTCTGTTAGGCTTCTAATATCTAGGAAATAAACTTAAAAGTGTACACCAGAAATCAAATTCTATAATGGGGCAATATATTTTCAAATGAGAACAGCACAAATCCAATGTGTATGAATTAAAAGATTATGTTATATTAAGATATAACATTTTAAGAGGCTCTTCAGAAAGTATTTTTTGCATAAATTATCTATTATTCACTAAATGTAACATTACAAAAATCCTAAATGTGCTAATATTTAAAGATAATAAATATGAATTTTTACTTTTCCCACAGGTATTCAAGGAGAAGAGAGATTTCTAAATTTATGTTGTTTGATTTTTTTCTGTCCTAAACATACACATACAAGATTAAATTTCATCAAGCAAAAATGAGGCAAAAATAATGTCTAAAAATGTTTGAGGTAAAAAAGCTCATCAGTAAAATAATAGTTCCACAGCTAAGAAATTTCTAGGTTGTATAAAAATCAGTGACTGACTCATTAAACTTTCCAGTCACACATGCACTGTTTTATGACTGGAAATTATTCAGCAATAAATGAGTTCCTTATACAAGCTGGAAAAAACTTATATGTAGCTTATTTATATTTATTAATATAAGCAATAACCATTGATATTGGAATTGGCCATTGTGGAAGAAGTGACTTCTTCAGTAATATGTGACAGCATTTTGTTTATCCTTTACAATATGATGAGAAGTTTAATGCAGGCGTTTTACATATATAATATTAAAAGGATTTTGGTGGAGGAGATCAAGATGGCAGAGTAGAGGGATATGGAGCTCACCTGATGTGTATGTGTGAGAGAGAGAGAGTCACTCAGTTGTGTCTGACTCTTTGTGACCCCATGGACTGTAGCCCACCAGGATTGTGTCCATTGGGATTCTCCAGGCAAGAATACTGAAGTGGTTCACCATATCCTCCTCCAGGGGATCTTCCCAACCCATGGATTGAACCCAGGTCTCCTGCACTTCCTGATGGATTATTTACTGTCTGAGCCACCAGGGAAACCCTGACCTGCTCTAACAAATATATAAAAATATATTCTTTTAGTTTTTGCTTATCTGAGAAATTCTTTTTTTTTTATTTACTTATTATTGTTGTATTAGATGCTCAGTCATGTCTGACTCTTTGTGACTCCGTGGACTGGAGCCTGCCAGGCTCCTCTGTCCATGGAATTCTCCAAGCAAGAATACTGGAGTGGGTTGCTATGCCCTTTTCCAGGGGATCCTCTCAACCCAAGGACTGAACATGGGTTCCCTCACAGCTCAGTTGGTAAAGAATTTGCCTGCAATGCAGGAAACCTGGCTTCAATTCCTGGGTTGGGAAGATCCCCTGGAGAAGGAAATGGCAATCCACTCCAGTATTCTTGCCTGGAAAATCCCAGACAGAGAAGCCTGGCAGGCTATAGTCTATGGAGTCGCAAGAGTCAGACATGTCTTAGCAACTAAACCACCAACCACCACCACCTCCCATATTGCAGGCAGATTCTTTACCATTTGAGCTACCCTAGAGGTTAGTCAAGGCTATGGTTTTTCCAGTGGTCATGCATGGATGTGACAGTTGGACTGTGAAGAAAGCTGAGCGCTGAAGAATTGATGCTTTTGAACTGTGGTGTTGGAGAAGACTCTTGAGAGTCCCTTGGAGAGATCCAACCAGTCCATTCTAAAGGAGATCAGTCCTGGGTGTTCATGGGAAGGACTGATACTAAAGCTGAAACTCCACTACTTTGGCCACCTCATGAGAAGAGTTGACTCATTGGAAAAGACTCTGATGCTGGGAGAGATTGGAGGCAGCATGAGAAGGGGATGACAGAGGATGAGATGGCTGGATGGCATCACTGACTCGATGGACATGAGTCTGGGTGAACTCTGGGAGTTGGTGATGGACAGGGAGGCCTGGTGTGCTGCAATTCATGGGGTCGCAAAGAGTTGGACACGACTGAGCGGCTGAACTGAACTGAACTTAGAGGTTAGTTAGCTCTATGAATACTAAACCAATCCTAAAAGAAATATCTAAACGTCCTCACTAAATGGAAAAGAAGGAAGTATCTACATTAAAGGCAAATAAATAAAAGGACTGAAGATTACTTAAATAAGTCAGTGCAAATATTAACAATAAAAAACCATGAAAAAATTCTGTGAAAGTAATTATAACTACAATGAGCAGCAAAAGGATAAAAATTAAGATGTAAAATAGGACATCATAAAATGTAGGGAGGGAAGTAAGAAAAATGTAGATCTTTTAGAATATTTGAGTTTATATGACTACCAGTTGAAAGCAAGTAGGTAAGCTATGGGTTAATATACTTGAAAACCAGGATAATCACAAATCAAAAACATGCAGGAACTTCACAAAAATCAAAAAGAAAGGAACTATAGCATAATAGAAAAGAAAACTATCAAACCACAAGAGAAAAACAAAAAGAAGACAGGGATAAAGAAGGAATACAAAGGAATCAACTGGAAAACAAGATTTAAAATGGCAATAAATAATTATCAATAAATAATTTAAAGGTAAATGGACTAAATTCTCCAATCAAGACACAGAGTGGCAGACTAGATAATAAAACAAAAACCCACAATATACTGCCTACAGGAGATTCTCTTTAGGGAAGAAAAGGTATACATTGAAAGCAAGGGGATAGAAAAAGGTGTTTCATGCAAACGGAAATGACAAAGCAAAAGTAGCAATATTCATATCAGACAAAACAGACTTTAAAACAAAGGCCATAAAGAAAGATAAAGGAGACTACATAATGATAGAAAGATCAATTCAAGAAGAGGTATATAAGCACCCATTATAGAAGTGTTTAAATATATACATAATAACAGACATAAAGGGACAAACTAATGGGAATTCAATAAGGCAATGGAGATCCTAAATGACACACTAGAACAGACTTAATTGAGATCTCTAGGATAATACATCTAAAAAGACCAGAATATATATTCTTTTCAAGTGCATATGGAACATTCTCTAGGATAAATATATCCTTTACATACTAGGACACAAAACAAACCTCCATAAATTAGGAGGATGGAAATTATTTCAAATATCTTTTGTAACTACGACATGAAACTAGAAATCAATAACAGAAAGAGAAACAAGGGGAAAAAATGATTACATGGAGACTAAACAAAATGTTACTAAAAAATCAGTAAGTCAATGATGAAATCAAAGAGGAAATAAAAAATATCTTGAGATAGATGACAATAAAACACAACCATACAAAATCTATGGGGCACAGCAAAAGTCGTTCTAACCAATCCTGAGAAAAAAGAACAAAGCTGGAGGTATAACATTTCCAGACTTCAGACAACACTACAGAGCTACAGTAATTAAAACAGCATGGTGTTGGCACAAAAGCAGACAGAGATCAATGGAACAGAAAAGAGAACACAGAAATAAGCCCGTATGCCGTTGGTCAATTAGTCTTCTTCAACAAAGGTGACATATATAATGGAGAAAGACATTTTCTTCAGCAAGTCGTGTTTGGAAAGCTGGACAGCCACATGTTAATAAAGTTAGAACAGTCATTCACACCATTTACAAAATTAAACTCAAAGTGACTTAAAGACTTATTAAGACATGACACCATAAAACTTCTAGAAGAGAACACAGGCAAAATATTCTCTGACATAAATTGTACCAATGTTTTCTTAAGTCAATCTCCCAGGGCAAAAAGCAATAAAAGCAAAGATAAACAAATGGGCCCTAATCAAACTTATAAGCTTTTCCACAGCAAGAAAAGAGAAGAGTTAGTTGCTCAGTTGTTTCCAGCTCTTTGCAACCCCAGGGACTATATATAGCCCATCAGGCTCCTCTCTGTCCATGGAATTCTCCAGAAGGGAATGGGTAGCCATTCGCTTCTCCAGGGGATCTTCCTGGCCACGGATTGAAATGAGGTGTCCTGCACTGCAGGCAGATTCTTTACCATTGGAGCCACAAGGAAACCATAAACAAAATGAAAAAACAACCTACGGACTGGGAGAAAATATTTCCAAATGATGTGACTGACAAGGGCTTGATTTCCAAAATATACAAACAACTCATACAACTCAGGGCTTCCTGGTGGCTCAGTGGTAAAGAATTGGCCTGCCAATGCAGTAGATGCAGGTTTGATCCCTGGATCAGGAAGACCCTTGGAGAAGGAAATGGCAACCCATTCCAGTATTCTTGCTTGCCAAATTCCATGGACAGAGAAGTCTGGCGGTTTACAGTCCACAGGGTTGCAGGAAGTCAGATACAACTTGGCGACTAAATAACAACAACATACAACTCAGTAACAAAAAAACAACCCAATCAAAAAATAGGCAGAAGACCTAAATAGATATTTCTCCAAAGACATACAGATGACCAACAAGTACATGAAAAGATTTTCAACACTGCCAATTATTAGAGAAATGCCAATCAAAACTATATTGAAGTATCATCTCACACAGTTCAGAATAGTTATCATGAAAAAGTTTACAAATACTAAATGCTGAAGAGGGTTTGGTGAAAAGGAAACGCTCCTACACTGCTGGTGGGAATGTAAATTGGTACAGCCACTATGGAAATTAGTATGTGTTCCTTAAAAACCTAAAAATAGTTACCCTATGATCTAGCAATCCCACTTCTGCTCATATATCCAGAAAAGACAAAACTCAAATTTGAAAAGACACATGCACCCTAATGCTCACAGCAGCACTATTTACAGTAGCCATGGAAACAACATTAGTGTCCATCAACAGATGAATGGATAAAGAAGTGGTACATTTATACAATGGAATATTACTCATCCACAAAAAGAATGAAATAATGACATTTGCAGCAACATGGGTGAACCCAGAGAATATCATACTAAGCAAAATAAGGCAGAAAGAGAAAGATGAATACCATATGATAAAACTTGTGGAATCTAAAAAAAACTATACAAATGAACTTATTTACAATATAGAAATAGACTCACAGACATAGAAAACTTACGGTTACCAAAAGGGAAAGGGGTAGGGGGAAGATAAGTTAGGAGTATGGCATTAACAGATACACACTACCATTTGTAAAATAGATAAACAAAAAGGATTTACTCTACAGCACAGGGAACTATATTCAATATCTTTTAATAGCCTATAATAGAAAGGCATAAAAAATTTATTGTGTATAAATATGTGTATAACCAAATTGCTCTGCTGTACATGTGAACCTAACACAATATTGTAAATTAATATTAAATTAAAGAATTATAAGCCCAGGTCCAGATGGCTTCACAGCTGAATTCTACCAAAAATTTAGAGAAGAGCTAACACCTATCCTGCTCAAACTCTTCCAGAAAATTGCAGAGGAAGGTAAACTTCCAAACTCATTCTAGGAGGCCACCATCACCCTAATACCAAAACATGACAAAGATGCCACAAAAAAAGAAAACTACAGGCCAATATCACTGAAGAACATAGATGCAAAAATCCTTAACAAAATTCTAGCAATCAGAATCCAACAACACATTAAAAAGATCACACACCATGACGAAGTGGGCTTTATCCCAGGGATGCAAGGGACTCTTCAATATCCGCAAATCAATCAATGTAATACACCACATTAACAAATTGAAAAATAAAAGCCATTTGATTATCTCAATAGATGCAGAGAAAGCCTTTGACAAAATTCAACATCCATTTATGATAAAAAAACTCTCCAGAAAGCAGGAACAGAAGGAACATACCTCAACATAATAAAAGCTATATATGACAAACCCACAGCAAACATTATTCTCAATGGTGAAAAATTGAAAGCTATTTCCCCTAAAGTCAGGAACAAGACAAGGGTGCCCACTTTCACTACTACTATTCAACATAGTTTTGGAAGTTTTGGCCACAGCAATCAGAGCAGAAAAAGAAATAAAAGGAATCCAAATTGGAAAAGAAGAAGTAAAACTCTCACTGTTTGCATATGACATGATCCTCTACATCAGATCAGATCAGATCAGATCAGTCACTCAGTCGTGTCCGACTCTTTGCAACCCCAAATCCTCTACATAGAAAACCCTAAAGATGCCATCAGAAAATTACTAGAGCTAATCAATGAATATAGTAAAGTTGCAGGATATAAAATCAGCACACAGAAATCCCTTGCATTCCTATACACTAATAATGAGAAAACAGAAAGAGAAATTAAGGAAACAATTCCATTCACCATTGCAATGAAAAGAATAAAACACTTAGGAATATATCTACCTAAAGAAACTAAAGACCTATATATAGAAAACTATAAAACACTGGTGAAAGAAATCAAAGAGGACACTAATAGATGGAGAAATATACCACTGTTTATGGATCGGAAGAATCAATATAGTGAAAATGAGTATACTACCCAAAGCAATCTATAGGTTCAATGCAATCCCTATCAAGCTACCAATGGTATTTTTCACAGAGCTAGAACAAATAATTTCACAATTTGTATGGAAATACAAAAAACCTCAAATAGCCAAAGCAATCTTGAGGAAGAAGAAAGGAAGTGGAGGAATCAAACTGCCTGACTTTAGGCTCTACTACAAAGCCACAGTCATCAAGACAGTATGGTACTGGCACAAAGACAGAAATATAGATCAATGGAACAAAATAGAAAGCCCAGAGATAAATCCACGCACCTATGGACACCTTATCTTTGACAAAGGAGGCAAGAACATAAAATAGAGAAAAGACAATCTCTTTAACAAGTGGTGCTGGGAAAACTGGTCAGCCACTTGTAAAAGATGAAACTAGAACATTTTCTAACACCATACACAAAAATAAACTCAAAACGGATTAAAGATTAAACGTAAAACCAGAAACTATAAAACTCCTAGAGGAGAACATAGGCAAAACACTCTCTGACATACATCACAGCAGGATCCTCTACAACCTACCTCCCAGAATATTGGAAATAAAAGCAAAAATAAACAAATGGGACCTAATTAAAATTAAAAGCTTCTGCACAACAAAGGAAACTCTAAGCAAGGTGAAAAGACAGCCTTCAGAATGGGAGAAAATAATAGCAAATGAAGCAACTGACAAATAATTAGTCTCAAAAATATACAAGCACCTCCTGCAGCTCAATTCCAGAAAAATAAATGACCCAATCAAAAAATGGGCCAAAGAACTATATAAATATTTCTCCAAAGAAGACATACAGATGGCTAACAAACACATGAAAAGATGCTCAACATCACTCATTATCAGAGAAATGCAAATCAAAACCACAATGAGGTACCATTTCACACCAGTCAGAATGGCTGCTATCCAAGTCTACAAGCAATAAATGCTGGAGAGGGTGTGCAGAAAAGGGAACCCTCTTACACTGTTGGTGGGAATGCAAACTAGTACAGCCACTATGGAGAACAGTGTGGAGATTCCTTAAAAAACTGGAAATAGAATGGCCTTATAACCCAGCAATCCCACTGCTGGGCATACACACCAAGGAAACCAGAATGGAAAGAGACACATATATCCCAGTGTTCATCGCAGCACTGTTTATAATAGCCAGGACGTGGAAGCAACCTAGATGTCCATCAGCAGATGAATGGATAATAAAGCTGTGGTATATATACATGATGAAGTATTATTCAGCCATTAAAAAGAATACATTTGAATCAGTTCTAATGAGGTGGATGAAACTGGAGCCTATTAAACAGAGTGAAGTAAGCCAGAAAGAAAAACACCAATACAGTATACTAACGCATATATATGGAATTTAGGAAGATGGTAATGATAACCCTGTTATACAAGACAGCAAAAGAGACAGATGTATAGAACAGTCTTTTGGACTCTGTGGGAGAGGGAGAGGGTGGGATGATTTGGGAGAATGGCATTGAAACATGTATAATATCATATAAGAAATGAATCACCAGTCCAGGTTCGATGCAGGATACAGGATGCTTGGGGCTGGTGCACTGGGATGACTCAGAGGTATGGTACAGCGAGGCAGGTGGGAAGGGGGTTCAGGATGGGGAACATGTGTACACCCATGGTGGATTCATGTTGATATATGGCAAAACCAGTACAATATTATAAAATAATTAGCCTCAAATTAAAATAAATAAATTTGAAAAAAATCCAAGTTAAAAGTTTTAGAAGTAAAAAAAAAAATTATACTTCAATTAAAAAAATTTTTTTGCTTAGTCAAGCCCTATAGTTACTATTTACCTAGACTATGTATCAAATCACTGTCAAAGAAGTAGAATTTATATAAATGGAAATATCACAATCTTAAAGTGCTATTTTAGAGAAGAGATAGAAGACATTCAAAAAGTGAAAGGTAACACAAACTCCCATAATGAAAATGATGTTATTTATATAATTTGATGTTTAGACTTGATAACTGTCCTATTATATAAGAAGTTATCAAAAGAAGCTGGGTGCTTCATACTTACCGTACATGTTTTTGCAATGCTTTTAAAATCAAATTTGTCTCAACACAAAAAGAACAGATAAGCAAACAGATAAATGATATTTGTTAGATGATTTAGAAATAAGTATACTTATGTTGTAAATACTGTAAAGTTTCTCACCAAAATAATATACAGAGGTTATCAGTTATGAGTAACAGTTTCAGCATTTCTGTGATATGGACAGCTCATTACAGACTCCATACTGTAAACTAGTAAACTGTATTTACTGCTTGCTAGTAAAATCATAAAATCATTCAGAGATACTGAGTTATGTTTCACACATGAAATTCATTGTAGTGTTTTGAGGATTCATGAAGTTTAATAAGAACCATGAGAATCAAACTCAACTCTTAATGGTAAAATAATCTTCTCATTTTACAAGACTCTTCATCCCTTGACTCATATTAAACATTTTTATCTTTTAAAGATAATATTAAGTATTGAAGTAAGTTCTATTCCTAGAAATCCTTCCTTTCTTTGTCTTGCAAAAATGTATTGAACAATGACTGTGTGTCAGACACTGGGAAAGGTACTGGAAATAACAAGATGAATGAAATGTCTTCTGCCTAGAGGAGCCAGTGTTCCAATGTGTTAGAAAAGTGAAAGTGAAAGTTGCCCAGTTGGGTCTGACTCTTTACAACCATATAGTTCATGGAATTCTCCAGGCCAGAATACTGGAGTGGGTAGCCTTTCCCTTCTCCAAGAGATCTTCCCAACCCAGGGACTGAACCCAAGTCTCCTGCACTGCAGGCGGATTCTTTGCCAACTGAGCTATCAGGGAAGCCCAATGTGGTAGATAGGCAGTCATATAATTACAGTGCAATGCAGAAAGTATAATTTAAAGTCTATCAGGCATAAAATGTAAAGAGAAAAAACTGAACTATGACAATACATAAGGAGAGTTTTTTTTTTTTTAAAAAGAATGAGTTATAGTCTAGAGCTGGGGTATGGCATCAGAATAATATATCCTCCTTCATTCTCTATGATTGGTATTCTGCATCTTTGAAACAAACGCTTCTCAATGTAACTTACACTGACTACTCTTTTATTAAGTCAACATTAAAGGACTACCTCTTTGAGAAATAAACTTATGCTTAAAAGTGATTTTTTAAAACTTTACTCCCAAGGGAACAGATTAAGTTGCTGCAAATGTCTCTATTTCAAGTTGAATGCTATTTTCCCTAGAGTGAATCCATTAATCTTCTCAGTTTTATTGGAAATTAATAGCTCATTAGACATCCAAGTAACACATTTCCTATGGCACATTAATTTTTCATGAGTGAAAAAAAGTTTAATTTTGCTTCAAAAAAAAAATAACATTTTAGAAAATTCCACATAGAAATTTTCTCTAGTTGTGGTACTTCATATCAGACAGAATCAAATATAACAGCCACATTTTCTACATTCTGAATTCAAAATAATTGTATAAACACTATTTTGCTCTTAAAAGAAAAGTGTTCAATGTTTTAAACTCTTTGCTTTAAACTGTTACCATAATGAAAACCAAGTACTGATACCCTTGTAAATGATTGCCAAAAGTAGGCCTTGTGGCAAGTACCAAATCAGTTACAAAGCTTACCTGAAAATGTATTTACTTAACTGATGTTTTCTATGACCAATTAGTTATTCTATAAGTATAAAGTATTTCTCAATATTCCATGATCAACACTATAAAACATTAGAAAAAATATTTGATAAAATGACATTTGAAAAACCTATTTGAAAAGATCATTCAGAGAGCTACAAAAGCCATTCATACACTTTCCCCTGATTATCAACTGTGTGTCCATTATTGTGATAGGTGCTAATAAGAAAAAAATCCCCCAAAACTGATATATAAGGCAGATTCTGAGCCTTGTGAATCTTTTAATCTCTGTCCAAAACAATGATTACTAACTATAATAGCAATTAAGACATGTTCAATGAAAGTACAAGGCTATGAGCATTTCACTAAAACAGCCTAGAAGTTTCAGAGAAGCTCGTCCCCGTCCTAAAAATGACAAATACATTCAGACCTGGAGGATAAGATGGAGAGGTAAACCTAAAGTCCACACACAGATAACATCAGAAGACAAAGAAACATCTTAGATTAATTAACCCTACAACCATCTAATAGTCTTAATTCTGAATATATCAACACAAAGCATGAAATATTAAAATGTTACATTTTCTATTACTTGCAGTTAAAGCATCCTTACCAATACAACACTGGAATGTTTGTTAATTTTCTTCTCTTAGTTCTCTGAATTTTCCCCATATCTTATTTCTTTTAACTTCCTTTTATCAATGTTTTTAGAACTCTGTTACTCTTAACTGGAGATGGCTCTAGGGGCCTCAAATGCCATCTATTTTATGTTGACTCTCCAATTTATACCTTCAGCCTAGCATATATTCCACGTTTTAAGGTCATATGTCCACTGCTACTTGATATCTTCACTGAACTTTTAAATAAGCACTTCAAACAGACCAGGTACAAAGCCAAACTTGATTGCCTTTCCCCAAGCACTACCAACCTCCCTCAAAAGCCTTATACCTCTCTCGGTCTGTAATTTATTCAGTTGCTCAAATACAAACTCTAGGAGTCATTCTTTGATTCTTTTCTTTCTCTCATACTCCAGAGCCAACTCCTGTCGTCTCTATTACCACAAATAATACAATTTCAGTATTTCCATTCCATATTTCCTGCCAGGATTACTCTAATACCTTCCTAATCAACTGCTTCCATTTTACTGTTGTACAACCGATTCTCCATATAATAGGCAGCAATTTTTGTAAGGCATGGAGGTTATCACATCCCACCTTTGCTTGAAACCCTCCAGGAGTGCTGTATTTAGACTAGAATCCAAACTCCTGCCATGGCCTATAAAATCCTATAAAATCTGGCCCCTCCCACCTTTCTGGCTTCGTCTTCAACAGTTCTCCAACTTGGTTATGTTAGCTCCAAACATGCTGGTCTTCCTTTTGATCCCTGGACAGATGGCACTAGCTGTTCTCTCTGCCTTTAACTTTATATGCCTAAGTTGTTCTGTTTTTGTTATACAGTCTTAGTGAGTTCTCTGACATCATGCACATGGAACCAGCCTTTCCTCCACCAACCAGACTGTTCTTCATAACTCTTATCACAATGAAATAACCATTTACTTGCTTATTTTATATATTATCTGTCTTCCCTCACTACAGTGTAATCTCCATGACGGCAGATTTTCTCTGTCTTGCTAACCACAGAATCCTCAGAAGCTAGTGTCATTTCTATTATATCACAGTCTCAATATCTCTTTACTGTATGAATAACTACCCTACTATATAACTGCACAGGAAACAAATAGTAGTTTTGACTTTTTCAGTATTTATTAAATACAGAGTTTTCACATATGCTGTATCTAATACTCACAAGTGCCAGGCAATGTAAGTATTATCATTCCCATTTCCCATCCAGAAAATTGAGAATTAAAGACATTAAAGAACTACCATGGGTAACACACCAAAAAGTATAAGAGGACCTGGATTTAAACTCAGCTCTGTCTGACTCCCGGAGAAGGCAATGGCACCCCACTCCAGTACTCTTGCCTGGAAAATCCCATGGATGGAGGAGCCTGGTGGGCTGCAGTCCATGGGGTCGCTAACAGTCGGACACGACTGAGCGACTTCACTTTCACTTTTCACTTTCATGCCTTGGAGAAGGAAATGGCAACCCACTCCAGTGTTCTTGCCTGGAGAATCCCAGGGACGGGGGAGCCTGGTGGGCTGCTGTCTATGGGGTTGCGCAGAGTCGGACACGACTGAAGTGACTTAGCAGCAGCAGCAGCAGCTGTCTGACTCCAAAGAATTCTCCTTCCAGTATTCCAGACAAGTAGAATTGCTCATGATCAGTAAATTTAAACCTCACTTATATTTCCAAAATACCAATAATTCATCTTTTGTCCAACAGATACTGATCATATTAATTGCTCAGTCATACAAAAAGATCTTAAATCTGTCTTGCAGAAATGACTGAAAAGCAATCTTTAAATCCAAAACAGTTTAGCCATTGTGCACCGTGAAGATTATTTATAGAAATCCTGATAAACATACCACTTGCCTTTTCATTTTTTCAAGCATTCTGACAATATTAGGATTTATTGTGTTATATTTCCTAAATCTCATGAAGATACAGAAATGGTTGAGAACAAAAAGGGGTACTGGGAAAATGTTGCAAGAAACAGTTTCTGAGAAACATAAAATTCTGCCATTACCTTGGGATGGCTGCTCTTTTGTCTTCAAATAAGCCTGTGTAAAGAAGATTTATTATCAAGGTCCATGGCCTTCTCAATTCTTTGACAGATATCAACACAAAGGCTTACTTTCTCACAAAGAAAAAATAGTCTCTATTTTTAAGAAAAAGGATCACAAGCCTTTACAGAGGTAGGTCTGTGAAGGACTCTTGGAAGTTTTTGGAAATGTTGAGAGTTCAAATTGAAGGGTATCAAAAGAAAATGCTGGTATAATATTAAATTGAATATAAAGCTGACAAAATACAACATTTAAGGAAAATTAAATTATAAATTTAAATATAAAATAACTTTTTAACATAAAAGTTAATGATCTCATAGCCGCATTATGTGGCAACCATATTGTTCAATCAAATTCATTAAACATTTGGAAAGTGCTAATTTTCACAATACAGGTGTTCAACAGTTACCCAGGAAACAAATCTCTAATTCGCCATTGAAATATGAAAGCATTTTTAAAAGACAATTTTACTTTTGTTAACTTTTAAAGATACTATCATGCATTTTATCATAGACAGAAAATACATAAACAGTGTGACCTTTTAATTCCAATTTTCTTTTAAAATTAAAAAATAAGCTGTATATTCTGAATTTCACCACAGTTTGAAGTGTCTTGTTGATATATGATATATCTAATTTCAAAAGAATGATAAAGCAGAATATAACTGAGCAACAGCAGGCATTGGAAACTGTGATACCATTTTGCCTCCTCTGAATGTAGCCTAGCATGAATCATTGTTAGGACTCAGCACACAAGTAGTATACTCCATAATTAATTTGATTATGTATTTTATACATCACAAGCAGCTCAATAAATATGAAGTAATAGGTTGTTTTCTGTAAAGTTATATGGAAAGCTTGATCACATTTTCTACATTCAGAACAAAAAGTGGGCTTCTAATATACAAAATAAATCTACATCGTTATTTAAACTAAGATTTGCTTAAAAAAAATTAACGATGTGTAGGCGCTAGTGGCAAAGAACCTGTCTGCCAATGCAGGAGATATAACAGACACTGGTTCAATCTCTGGGTCAGGAAGATCCCGTGGAGGAGGGCATGGTAGGCTACAGTCCATAGGGTCATAAATGAGTTGGATGTGACCAAAGTGACTTAGCATGCACGCACAATAAAAGAATAAGAAGAAAGAAGGAACAGGGAAAACTAATGAAAAATGTCCTCCTCTCTTTCTTTCTTCTATTCTTTCAATCAAAAATTATTAAGTGAATACCTACTACATGCTGTGCATATGTTCAGGGTAGAGAGGAGAACAAACAGCTGATCCTTTTTCAGAAAACTTACGCACGTGAATTGTAAAACTGAGTTCAACTTATGCCTCCTACCTTCTCTATTCCTTGTCAACAGACACCTCTATGTTTCTTCAGAAAGTCAAATTATTTTGTTTATGGACACCTTATCTTCGACAAAGGAGGCAAGAATATACAATGGATTAAAGACAATCTCTTTAACAAGTGGTGCTGGGAAATCTGGTCAACCACTTGTAAAAGAATGAAACTGGACCACTTTCTAACACCATACACAAAAATAAACTCAAAATGGATTAAAGATCTAAACGTAAGACCAGAAACTATAAAACTCCTAGAGGAGAACATAGGCAAAACACTCTCCGACATACATCACAGCAGGATCCTCTATGACCCACCTCCCAGAATATTGAAATAAAAGCAAAAATAAACAAATGGGACCTAATTAACCTTAAAAGCTTCTGCACATCAAAGGAAACTATTAGCAAGGTGAAAAGACAGCCTTCAGAATGGGAGAAAATAATAGCAAATGAAGCAACCGACAAACAACTAATCTCAAAAATATACAAGCAACTCCTACAGCTCAACTCAGAAAAATAAACGACCCAATCAAAAAATGGGCAAAGAACTAAATAGACATTTCTCCAAAGAAGACATACAGATGGCTAACAAACACATGAAAAGATGCTCAACATCACTCATTATCAGAGAAATGCAAATCAAAACCACTATGAGGTACCATTTCACACCAGTCAGAATGGCTGCGATCAAAAGTCTACAAATAATAAATGCTGGAGAGGGTGTGGAGAAAAGGGAACCCTCTTACACTGTTGGTGGGAATGCAAACTAGTACAGCCACTATGGAGAACAGTGTGGAGATTCCTTAAAAACTGGAAATAGAACTGCCTTATGATCCAGCAACCCCACTGCTGGGCATACACACTGAGGAAACCAGAAGGGAAAGAGACACGTGTACCCCAATGTTCATCGCAGCACTGTTTATAATAGCCAAGACGTGGAAGCAACCTAGATGTCCATCAGCAGATGAATGGATAAGAAAGCTGTGGTACATATACACAATGGAGTATTACTCAGCCATTAAAAAGAATACATTTGAATCAGTTCTAATGAGGTGGATGAAACTGGAGCCTATTATACAGAGTGAAGTAAGCCAGAAGGAAAACATAAATACAGTATACTAACGCATATATATGGAATTTAGAAAGATGGTAACAATAACCCGGTGTACGAGACAGCAAAAGAGACACTGATGTATAGAACAGTCTTATGGACTCTGTGGGAGAGGGAGAGGGTGGGAAGATGTGGGAGAATGGCAATGAAACATGTAAAGAATCATGTAGGAAACGAGTTGCCAGTCCAGGTTCAATGTATGATGCTGGATGCTTGGGGCTGGTGCACTGGGACGGCGCACACATGTATACCTGTGGCGGATTCATTTGATATTTGGCAAAACTAATACAATTATGTAAAGTTTAAAAATAAAATAAAATTGGAAGAAAAAAAAAAAAAAGAAATATAAAATCCAAAAAAAAAAAAAAATATTGCAAACATAGCAATAATCATAGCTATAACTTTTAGCTATAACTATTGAAACCCCCTGGATATTTCTTCCCCAATACATTCCTCTTCCTTCCTTTTTACCAGACGTGACCAATATGCTGAACTAGACATCACTCATTGGTATGCTTTCATACCATATTTTAACATTTTATATGAGTGGCATCATATTAAACTTCTACAACTTCCAGGTTATTTTCAACACTTATATTTTACTTATTTATTTGTTATACTTTCTTAAAATAACATACATGTTTTCAGCTCAAAAACTAGCACTACAAACTAGAAACAATCCAACCAAGTTAAGGTGGTGACAAATATACCACTATTATTTAATCTTGTTTGCAGATACTGGTCAACACAATTAGAAGAGAATGCCATGAAGTATAAAATTGTAAGATATGATAAAACCACCTCTATTTGTTTATACCTGGAAATATCAAGAGAATCAACTGAAACACATAAACAGAATTCAATGAGCACCTCTGTTTATGAGGAAGATCAACGGTAGGTAACAGACTACAACAATTTAAATAGACAACTATTATGTTCTGTATCCATATTCCTCTAATTACCTGTGTAAATTTTAAGACTGATTAAAGAAAGAATACTGCTTGCTATGTGTATTTCTAAGAAGAGCAAATCAATATATTAAAATAAACAATTCACATTAAATAAGTCAGATGCTAAGTTAAATAGATTTAATTGGTTTTCCAGACCACTTTTCTCTATAAAGAGCCATAAAATTTTAGAGACAGAAGGGAAGGTATTCTAGAGGATGGATCGTTTGATCCATTCTATTTATTCTACTGATAGAGAAGCCATTCTTAGAGCACATAACTGACCTCCCCAGGATCCCACAGCTACTAAATAGTAGAGCTGGAATCAGAATTCAAGTCTTCTAAGCTGCTGTCTGGAACTGTTTGTCATGATGAGCCAGTATTGACCATAATGAATCAGTATGATTTTAAATTAAATGCTGGTAAAAATATAGCATGCCTAAAAGCAAGACAAAAAATGTTGGTGAGGTTGTGTGTACCTAGGTATTCTAAGAATCAACGTGATCTTACATTGTAAAATAATTGTGTGTTCTTATCCAAAGCATCTACAAGAGCACAGTGGACAATGTATATACCTCTGGCCTCAGACAAAACTATCCCAGTCCTGCTTTGACACCTACTATTGGTGTGACCTTGGGAAAAGCACATGACCTCTCAGTCTCAGCTTCCTTATATGTAAAATATAAAAAAAACTAAAAACTAACCTGAAAAAAACACACTTTGGGGATCAGAAATATGATTATGCATAAAAATTATACTAATAAAATATTTAATTTACTAATAAAATGTGTTAACATAGTAGGTGCTCAAAACAAAGCCAGCAATTATTATTAAAGAAGTTAAAATACATTTCCAAAAACCAGGCTTGAAAGTTGAGAAAGTTGGTTGGAGAAAGTGCTTTTCCTTTTTACCAGAATAAAAATGAACAGTTTTGCTTCCTTTTCTAACTAGAATTTTAGTATTTCAATGCTGATAGTAACTGCAATGTTAAGAATTACTTAAACCTGTAATATAGAAGTGTTTTCTATTTGTTTATTAACCTGCAAATATGTAAATGTCTATTCACTATCTGCCGGGTTCCTTTCCAGAAGGTGGAGAAACAAGTGGTAAATAACAGTATGTCTTTGTCCTCATAGGTCTTATATTTCAACAGGAAACAGAATAAACTGTTAGCAGATAATTTCACATTTTGATGTAGTAGAAAAAACAAAGGAAAAGAATACAATGTGTGTGAGCACAGGTTTCCTTAGATAATGCAGTCAGGGAATGTTACTATAGACGTAATATTCAGGCTGAGATGCCAGCCAGGTACTAGCCTGTGAAAAGAGAATGTACAGGCATAGGGAACAAGGGCGAGGGCCTAACAGTACAGAAGAGCTCAGCAGGTAGGACACCAGTATTTGTGGCAGGAGATGCAACGTTAGGCTGATTCCCTTTACAGTGAGAAGCCACTGAAGGATTTAATACTAGTAACATAATTTGATTTTGAGCTTTAAGGTTATTTTGGTTGCTATATAGAGAAAGAAGGATAGGGTTATAGCTAAGAATGAAAATAGAAAAATAAGGCAGAAGACAACTGCAACAATACAAATCAGAAATGATGGTGGCTTGGAGCACTGTAGTAGTGGTGGGAATGACTCAGACATGGTTCTGAGTCAGGACAGGCTATGAGGGAGAAATTGAGGAATAAACAAAAGACAATAATTAGAACTGATTGCTGTTTGTGGCACACAAAAATGGTAGTAGTGAGTTGGGAAAGAGTAAGAGACAAGTAAGCTATTATGGGAGTGAAGAATGATCTGGAAACAAAAATTGTATTTCAGCAACATTAAACTTGAGACAATCTTTAGCTGTCCAATGGGAATGTCAGGCAAACATCAGGATACATGAATTTAGATTGTGAGGGAAGAGTTCAGGGCTAGTATTTGATATCTGGAAGTCTCCAACTTACAGAGACTATATGCACTCATCAAGGGAATGGCATACAGAGAGAAAAGGGTCCTATGGACTAAGCCATGGAAATAAAACTGGGCACAGGTGGAGTACTCAGCTAAGAAGATTGAGAAGGAGTTGCCATTTATGTAGCATGAAAATTAGGGGACTTTGCGGGTCATCAGTTCAGTTCAGTTGCTCAGTTGTATCCAACCGTTGCGACCCCATGGACTGCAGCATGCCAGGCTCCCTGTCCATCACCAACTCCCTGAGCTTGTTTCAACTCATGTCCATTGAGTTGCTGATACCATTCAACCATCTCATCCTTTGCCATCCTCTTTTCCTCCTGCCTTCAATCTTTCCAGCATCAGAGTCTTTTCAAATGAGTCAGTTCTTCACATCAGGTGGCCAAAGTATTGGAGTTTCAGCTTCAGCATCAATCCTTCCAATGAATATTCAGGACTGATTTCCTTTAGGATGGACTGGTTGAATCTACCTGCAGTCCAAGGGACTCTCAAGAGTCTTCTCCAACACCATAGTTTGAAAGCATCAATTTTTCAGTGCTCAGCTTTCTTATATATATATATAGTCCAACTCTCACATCCATACATGACTATTGGAAAAACCATAGCCTTGACTAGACGGACCTTTGTTGGCAAAGTAATGTCTCTGCTTTTTAAAATGCTGTCTAGGTTGGTCATAACTTTTCTTCCAAGGAGCAAGCGTCTTTAATTTCATGGGTGCAGTCACCAACTGCAGTGATTTTGGAGCCCCCCAAAATAATGTCTGTCACTGTTTCTATTGTTTCCCCATCTATTTGCCACAAAATGATGAGACCAGATGCCATGATCTTAGTTTTCTGAATGTTGAGTTTTAAGCCAACTTTTACACTTTCCTCACTTTCATCATTTCTTCTTCACTTTCTGCCATAAGGGTGGTGTCATCTGCATATCTGAGATTATTGGTCTGGAAATCTTGATTGGGAAGTGTTAAAACATTTCAAAGGAAATGAAGAGATTCTTTTTGAAAGAGTTAAGATATTTTCTATTTCATATTCCTCTGGTATTAGTTTCAAAGTCTTCTATCACACAAAAATTATTTGCTTTCAAAATACAATTCTGTAACATATAAATAAATATTCTATTATAGGAATTCTCATATTTAAAAAAATTTATTTTGTGTTGGGAGTATAGCTGATTAACAATATTGTGATAGTTTCAGGTGGACAGCAAAGAAACTCAGCCATACATATACATGTATCCATCCACTCTCCCCCAAACTTCCCTCCCATCCAGGCTGCCACATTACACTGAGCAGAGTTCCCAGTGCTAAACAGTAGGACCTTGTTGGTTATCTATTTTAAATATTGCAGTGTATACAAGTTGATCCCAAACTTCCTAACTATCCCTTCTTCCCATCTTTTCCCCTGGCAACCATAAATTTGTTCTCAAAGTCTGTGAGTTTATTTCTGTTTTGTAAATAAGTTCATTTGTAACAATTCTTCTTAGAGGAATACTCATTTTGACTGTAAAGCCCTAGAAACTATGTCATAAACATACTGTCTTAAGCCTAGATTTTCCAGTGAAATATGCTAAAATAATACTAGAAAGCAGGAGACCCAGGTTTGATCCTTGGATCAGGAAGATCGCCTGGAGAAGGGGATGGCTACCCACTCCAGTATTCCTGCCTGGAGAATTCCATGGAGAGAGGAGCCTGGTGAGTTACAGTCCACGTGGTTGCAAAGAGTCAGACACGACTGACGTGACTAACACACTGAGTTCTTTCAAAACTTCTTCTAAAGTTTTCATTTCATTTGTCTATATTCTCTTTTAAACTACAAGTATCAAGAGGACAGGGGTTATATCCTTTCAAGGATGCTCCTAGTAACTATTACTGGGCCCTACACTTTACAACAGGTTCAGTAAATATTTGTAAAATGAAGGAAAGAAAAACTCTAGAAAGAAATACACCAATATGCCAACAATGATAATCCCTCGGAAATATGGTATGACTTTTGTTTTCTTTGTCCATTTCTCTGAATTTTTCAAATTATCTATAATGAACATATATTACCTGCATAATGGGAACAAAATAATTAATATACTTAAAACGCAGCTCCTAAAGTAACTGGTCACTTAATTCCTTACACAACAGGTATGTAACAATATGAAAAATGTAGTAGTCAAAATAAATTGATGTTACATAGTTACTTATAGAATGCATTTATGCTAAATGAAATTTATATATTTAATTTATAAATTACTATAGCACATCATCTTCAAAACATTATCTAAGGACGTATTTTAGTATATAGGCCATAGTTCAATAAAACTGTGTTTTTCATTAGGAAAAGGCAATATCAAGTCAAAATCAAGAAATTGCTGAACTCACAAAGGATGTCAAATATTTCTAACATAACACCTTTTAATTTCTAATTTTTAGAATGCAGATCAAGAGTTATATAGCTTGTTCCTCTCCTAGAAAAATATTTAATTACAAAAATATGTAAAGAGTACTAAATTACAGGGCTACATCATGTGCATGAGCAGAAAAGAAAATTATAGATTTTTCAAGCTGATAACTTTTTTGATAGTCAACTAGCCATTAAGTTATTAATACTGTTTTATCACTGTATATTTATGTAGGATAATAATTAGCTTTGAGATGTCCAAATAGAAAAATATGAACTATTAACATAAGAACTATTTTTTTCACTTTTATTTTATTTCACTTTTTTGTTGTTGCTGTTTTTGAATTTTAGGAGTTTTTTGATGATCTTGTATAGTGAACATGTGACTAAAACAAAATCTTACTATTATTTTTTCCCCTATCATAACAGGATCTTTAAGGTTTGTGATGATAGGTTGAGCTTCTGATACTATTTTTAATAAAATATTGCTTCCTTACTTTAATATATAGAAGCTACATTTTCAAGAAGGAAAATGCTGATGTTATCTTGGTTATAAGCTTGCTGCTGAAATGATTGAGATGGTTTTCTCTCCCATACAATATCAGTTTAAGGCCTTTCTTTTCAAGAATGAATTATAGCTGATACTTCAAACCTATTTTATCTGTATCTCTTAGCTGAGAAAAATGAGAAAATATAAATATTTATTCTATATAAATGGAACAGACAGAAGATGTAGATAAAAATGATTCATTATGGAGCAGTGAATAATTGCTATTTGTATCATTATTTGAACAGAAAGGGGCATTAAGTATTTGTACCAGCTTTAAATCTGAGGATACCTAAAGTTACTGAGAAAATAAAAAATCTACAGTTTTGTGTGTTTGGGATAGTGTGTTTGTGGTTCACGATTTTGTATTGATAATAAATTTAACACTGTTCTCTGTAGCATACTTTGGAGAAAATTCAATAAAACCTTGCCTTACTTGAGCATCTGTGTATGTAAGACAATCCCTATCCACATCAAAATAAAAAAAGTTTAAGAAACCCTAATGTAAAAATAAACAGTGAAGCTATAAGTAAATTATTCATTTACTTTGCCATTTCTGATATCTCGATATTCAAAAGATAACCACCAAAAATTGTACAGACAAATAATTCTCATCGTCTGATAACTTGAAGAAAATATGTTGAGTATTTTTTTTCTTTCATGAAGCAGTAGTTTTAACTTTGAGGAGACTACATTGAGAGGAGAAGGAAGTATCACATAGAAACAGCAATATCATTGATAAAGTGATATAAGCATAAAAACTTATGTTTATGTTTGGGTGCTCAGCCGTGTTTGAGTCTTTGCAAACTCGGACTAACCCATCAGGCTCCTCTGTCCATGGGATTCTCCAGGCAAGAATACTGAAGTGGGTTGCTCTGTGGTAAAAAAATCCACCTGCCAATGCAGGAGATGTGGGTTTGATCCCTGGGTCAGTAAGATCCCCTTGAGAGGAAATGGAAACCCATTCCAGTATTCTTGCCTGGGAAATTCCACAGAGGAGCCTGGCAGGCTACAGTCCAGGGGGCTGCAAAGAGTCAGACACAACTTAGCGACTAAACAACAACAACAATTATGCTAGGCATTCTACACACCTATATTAATACTATTCTCTGATCTTCAGAACTTGCCTACACAGTATTACCTTTACTGAAGAGGAAATACAAACTCAGAAGGCTTAAGGAATTTGCCCCGGAGTACCAAAGCTACTAAATGAAGAAGTAGGTATTCAAATCCAGGTCTGACTATAAACCGATGCTTCAGAGGCATATTTTACTCAATTTCAATTTTACAGAAATTGACATATAAAAAAAGAGGCTGACTCCCAGATAATAAACATAAGAGAAAACAGTTATTGGCTTCTTGACATTTATATGACAAGACTGACTGTATACCAGAGATGTTTCCCAGGAATTAGACATTTCTCAGGGTCAGTAAGTAGTTGGAACAACTTCAGATAATGACAAAATTAGTAACCAATTGCTATTCTACTAGCACAAAGTCCTTCATTTTATCATAAAGTAGAGAAATATTGTATGAACCTCTTTCAAATCCTATCATTTAAACTTCTTTGCTTAAACTTCTAGTTTCCTTAAAAACTTCTACATAGAATATTCTTGTAGTTTGTCCATTGCATGGTAAAGAAAAAAAGGAAATGTATTAATATATATAGCTCTTCATTGCTGAACAATAAAAGATCACAATACAAAAGTTTGAAAAATATCTACACAAAATTATGAATGTTAGCCAATGTTACTTCCTTTTAGGTTAAATATATTTTCTTTTGAATCTGTATTTATATACATAGACACCTAGCAAAAACATAGGCTGATAAGAGAACTCAGGATCTACTCTAAAAGCAAGCATGCACTAGTCTAGATGACATGTGACTTTAGTGAGTTATTTTAAAGGTGAAATTTAATAGAAAAAAATAAAATAGGGTACATCACACATAGTAAGGATAAGAAAATAAGTTTTGTTTTAGTGTGGAGTGTATATGCATACATACAGGGAGCATGAGTGACACAGTCTTATAAAGGGCTATGCAGGCAGTGTGTGCAGGGCTATGTGTAGAGCTGTGTATGGGAACATCTGTAGGAATGTATGTGGGGGTTTGAGAAGGTGATGTATATTTAGAATCAAGTATCCCTTACGATTATACAGTGGAAGTGAGAAATAGATTTAAGGGACTAGATCTGATAGAGTGCCTGATGAACTATGGATGGAGGTTCATGATATTGTACAGGACACAGGGATCAAGACGATCCCCATGGAAAAGAAATGCAAAAAGGCAAAATGGCTCTCTGAGGAGGCCTTACAAATAGCTGTGAAAAGAAGAGAAGCAAAGGAGAAAAGGAAAGATATATCCATTTGAATGCAGAGATCCAAAGATTACCAAGGAGAGATAAGAAAGCCTTCTTCAGCTCTCAGTGCAAAGAAATAGAGGAAAACAATAGAATGCAAAAGACTAGAGATCTCTTCAAGGAAATTAGAGATACCGAGGGAATATTTCATGCAAAGATGGGCTCGATAAAGGACAGAAATGGCATGGACTTGACAGCAGCAGAAGATATTAAGAAGAGGTGGCAAGAATACACAGAAGAACTGCACAAAAAAGATCTTCACGACCAAGATAATCACGATGGTGTAATCACTCACCTAGAGCCAGACATCCTGGAATGTGAAGTCAAGTGGACCTTAGAAAGCATCACAATGAACAAAGCTAGTGGAGGTGATGGAATCCCAGTTGAACTATTTCAAATCCTGAAAGATGATGCTGTGAAAGTGCTGCACTCAATATGCCAGCAGATTTGGAAAACTCAGCAGTGGCCACAGGACTGGAAAACATCAGTTTTCATTCCAATCCCAAAGAAAAGCAATGCTAAAGAATGCTCAAACCACCGCACAATTGCACTCAACTCACATGCTAGTAAAGTAATGCTCAAAAGTCTCCAAGGCAGACTTCAGCAATACGTGAACCGTGAACTTCCAGATGTTCAAGCTGGTTTTAGAAAAGGCAGAGCAACTAGAGATCAAATTGCCAACATCCGCTGGATCATGGAAAAAGCAAGAGAGTTCCAGAAAAACATCTACTTCTGCTTTATTGACTATGCCAAAGCCTTTCACTGTGTGGATCACAGTAAACTGTGGAAAATTCTTCAAGAGATGGGAATACTAGACCACCTGACCTGCCTCTTGAGAAACCTATATGCAGGTCAGGAAACAACAGTTAGAACTGGACATGGAACAACAGACTGGTTCCAAATAGGAAAAGGAGTACATCAAGGCTGTATATTGTCACCCTGCTTATTTAACTTATATGCAGAGTATATAATGAGAAACGCTGGGCTGGAGGAAGCACAAGCTGGAATCAAGATTGCTGGGAGAAATATCAATAACCTCAGATATGCAGATGACACCACCCTTATGGTAGAAAGTGAAGAGGAACTAAAATGCCTCTTCCATGAAAGTTACAGAGGAGAGTGAAAAAGTAGGCTTAAAACTCAACATTCAGAAAACTAAAGATCATGGCATCTGGTCCCATCACTTCATGGGAAATAGATGGGGAAACAGTGGAAATAGTGGCTGACTTTATTTTTCTGGGCTCCAAAATAACTGCAGATTGTGACCGCAGCCATGAAATTAAAAGACGCTTACTCCTTGGAAGGAAAGTTATGACCAACCTAGACAGCATATTCAAAAGCAGGGACATTACTTTGCCAACAAAGGTCCATCTAGTCAAGGCTAGGGTTTTCCCAGTGGTCATGTACGGATGTGAGAGTTGGACTGTGAAGAAAGCGCCAAAGAATTGATGCTTTTGAACTGTGGGGGCTGAGAAGACTCTTGAGAGTCCCTTGGACTGCAAGGAGATCCAACCAGTCCATCCTAAAAGAGATCAGTCCTGTGTGTTCATTGGAAGGACTGATGCTGAAGCTGAAACTCCAATACTTTGGCCACCTCATGCGAAGAGTTGACTCATTGGAAAAGACGCTGATGCTGGGAGGGATTGGGGGCAGGAGGAGAAGGGGACGACAGAGGATGATGGCTGGATGGTATCACCGACTCAATGGACATGAGTTTGGGTGAACTCTGGGAGTTGGTGATGGACAGGGAGGCCTGGCGTGCTGTGATTCATGGGGTCACAAAGAGTCGGACACAGCTGAGTGACTGGACTGAACTGAACTGAAAAGATTTAAACATTAAAAAGGAAAACGTAATTCATTTTTCACTTGTGAATGCTGACATGAAATTTCTGAAAACATGGCTTCATTTGTAGTACAGGATAGTGAATAAATATGCTAGAATACAGGGACAAAAACAGCCCATAAAGCCAAAGGCCTAATCCGGAATTTGAGCTCAAATAAAAATGAAGAGCTCTAACCCTTTTCAGTTTGTCCTTTTAAAAGATGATCTGTAATTAAAATGCTGACAGACAGAACTATTTAGCAGCAGCACTGCCACGTGGCATACAGTAGATCTGACACTGGAAGCTGCAATAGCTGCTACCTGTACTTAGTCTCACACTGACCTTAACATGGGATGAACAATGAAGGACTTTAAGAAATGCAGACAGAACTGATTCTACAAAAAAAAGGACAAGAAGCTAGGTTTGAAATAAGATGATGGGAAATTTAAACTGTTGTCAACAATGTTACTTACGTAAAGCAAAAGATTACCAATGATTTTTTCCCACCATCCTCCCCTGCCCCCCGCTACCTGTGTTTTTTTAATACCGGTTGACTTTAACAAGACAGCTCTGAATGTATTGTAAGTTAATTCTTTATCAGTTTTCATATATCATCCTTTACCTTGGTCGGCCAGCTGAAAATTATGCAAGCTATAAATTAGCTTTAAACAAGCTCTGAATCAGGCTAGAACTGGTTTTCGAATTAAAGAGCCTTCAGTATATTACAATGTGCTGTCATTTTATTACCTCAATCAATTCTGTGTGGCCTGAGGTGGAAGGAAATGAATGCTGCTTTCATTTGCAATGGGTTTATCTCTTACAGCAGGCTCTGGAAACATAACTGCAGCAATGAATTGAAAACTAAAGTTACACTTAACATTACCAATGCAGGAAATTGTTGCTCCTTAACAAAGCTGGATATTCAAAGGGGGGAAAAAATAGATGTGTCTATACTGTGAAAAATATACAAAATTTAACATCTGATTAAAATTAAATTTTATAGAATACTAAAGAAATACAGTTAAAGCTTGCATTCTATTAAAATAACTTTAAATGGTCCTCAGATTAAGAGAAAGAAAAAAAACCTACACTGGATGTGCTATTCTCAGTGTTTCAGAAGTACTGGACATAAATGTGTATATTTCATCTTTATCTTAGTGAAAAACCATTTCATTTCTTTTTCCTGTGCAACTAAATAGACAAGTGAATTAGGTATTAGATTAGGCTCACTGTCATTGTTACCTGATTCTAAACCACCAACAAAATAGCTTAAAAAAAAACAACAAAAAACCTCAATGAGTAGGTATTATTTTTTGCTGTCTCCATTTTAAAGTGAGGAAATGAGGTACAGAGACATTAAGTCACACGCCCAAGTTTACACAGTTATCTGGACAATTCGATTTCAAGTCTATTCTTAAGAGAGACTTTGAAGAAGAGTACAGGGACATCCAGTACATGTACGAGACTAATTTTTCAGAAACTGTTTGTTTCAGAAGAAATAATGAGCAACTACCAGCATGGGAAGGAATAAAATCAAGTTCAAAGGCTTACAAGAGTATGTCAAGTGAAGACAGGGGTAGACTCCTGTGACAATACACAAACCAGCTCGCTCACGTGCAAGTACTCATATAACATGAGAATGTGTTCAGTCCCTGACAAAGTTTACTCTGAGGACTATGTGTTGCTCTATCTAATCAATCACTGTGGACCCTTCCATAGTTTGAGTTTACTCATGATTCTGCAAAATGAGTTTAGACATCTATTTTTAGCACTAAACCTGTTTTTAATCACTAAGCAGATTTAATGACAATATAACATTATTTCTGAAGTGCTCAGTGATAGATTAATAAACGACTGGAGAAAAAGTACTAACTGGCACTAACCTGGTCATAGCTCGGCCATTAACTAGCTGAATAACCCTGAGATTCACATGAGATTACTTTTCTGAGTCTCACTTCCCTTAACTGTAAAATAAAACACTTTAACCAGATCAACATTTTTCAAATTATTTAATAATATAAGTGCTAGTAAAATCAATTTAGTGGAAACTGATCAGCATTTTTAATGTAAAAAGAAAAGAACAAAAATTATCAGCAAGCTTTTTGTAAAATCTTTAGGTTATATGTAACAACCTATATACAATAAATCTCTGAAAAAAAAGCTGGTGAATCACTGCTCTAAATGATATCTGCTCTTCTGATCCTTAACATCCCCTAAAGGACACCAAACAGAACTTCAGTGGTTACAAATTCATAAGATATTTATAACCTTTTATGTTATGGATCCATCTAAACTCCCAACCACTTGCTTTGTATTAAAAATATATCAGCTGAAAAGACTACATTTTCTCCATTAAACTGCTTTTACTCCTTTGCCAAAGATTGGTTGATTATATATGTGGTGGTGGTGGTTTAGTCACTTAGTTGTGTCCAGCTCTTGCAATCCCATGGTCTATAGCCTGCCAGGCTCCTCTGTCCATGGGATTTCCCAGGCACAAATACTGGAATGGGCTGCTATTTCCTTCTTCATGGAATGAAATCCTGCCACTTGCGAAAATATGGACATATCTTGAAGGTATTATGCTAAGTGAAACAAATCATATTGAGAAAAACAAATACTCGTATCATTTCATTCATATATGTAATCTGAAAAAAATGAACAAACAAAATAAACTCAGAGACACTGAGATTTGTATCAAATCTGATAAAGGACAAGAATCTAGAATATACAAAGAACTCTAAAACTCGGCAATAAAAACAAAACCAAATTAAGATTCAGGCAAAAGATCTGAAGAAACAGCTCACCAAAAGATATATAGATAGAAAATAAGCACATGAAAGACGCTCAACATCTATGTCACAAGGGAACTGCAAATCAAAACAATAATGAGATATTACCACATATTTATTAGAATTGCTAAAAGGTGAAACACTGACAATACTAAATGCTAACAAACATGTGGATCGATAAGAATTCTTATTTATTATTGGTGGGAATGCAGGATGGTACAGTTGCTTTGTAAGACAGTTTGGCAAAGCTTCTTACAAAACTAAAATACTTTTACCACATGATCCAATAACCATGCTCTTTGGTTCTTCCCAAATGAGTTTATGTCCACAGAGAAACCCATACATGTATGTGTATAGCAGCTTTACTCATAAATTGCAACACCTGGAAGCAACCAAGACTGCTGTATATACAACAAACTAATTGTACTCATACACTTTCTCACCTTCAATAGGTGAGTGCATAAATCAACTGTGGTACATCCAAACATATTATATGATTCTGACTATATCACATTCTGGAAAAGGCAAATCTATGGAAATAGTAAAAAGATTTGTGGTTGCCTGAGATTTGGAAAAGGGAGGGAGGAGTAAATAGGTGGAGCATAATGGGTAATAAAACTATTCTGCATGATACTGTGATGATGGATATAATTCATTATACGTATGTCAAAATGTACAGAATGTATAAAATCAAGAGTGAACACTAATGTAAACTATGGACTTGGGGTAGTACTGATGTATCAATGGAGGTTCATCGATGGTAACAAATGTACCACTAGATGCACGATGTCACAGGCGGGGGAGGATGGTTGCACATCTGTGGAAACAGGGAGTATACAGAAACTCTGTACTCCACTCAATTTTGCTGTGAACCTAAAATGTAAAGGATAAAAAAAGAAGAAAGAAAGAAAGAAGCTATCAAGCCATGAGAAAACATGGAGAAAACTTAAATATATATTACTAAGTGAAAGAAGCCAATGTGAAAAGCTATGTGCTATGTAATTCCAACTATATGACATTCTGGAAAAGGCAAAAGGACGGTGACAGTATGAAGATCTGTGGTTCCAGGATTTTAGGGGGAGGGCAGGAAGGACAGACAGGTGGAACACAGGGGACTTGCAGGAAGCGGAACTATCCTCTATGATACTGTAATGGTAGATATACCCTATCATACATTTTCCAAAACCCATAGAATATACAACATAAAGAGTGAATCCTAATGTAAACTATGGACTTTAGTTAGTAATGATGTATCAATATTGGCTCATTAATTGTAACAAATGTACCACCCTAATACCAAATGTTAGTAACAGGGGAAACTATTACTACAGTTTTACATATTACAGGTGTAGGGGCAGGAATGAGGGGCATATAGGGAACTCTGTACTTTTCACTCCATTTTTCTGTAAACCGAAAACAGCTCCAAAAAAGTCTATTTTTAAAAAAAAGCAAAAAGAAAAAAAATTAAACCTATTAGCATTTATTAGCAGTACAATTAGTGCTTCTCAAATTATTACGCAATTTCCCTGTACAAACTGTATATATATTCTTTCTTTCCCTGGATTCTCCCTATGCTGCTTCAAATACCAAAAAGGCCTTTGAAGTATGTTAGCACATGGTAGCATCTGGCCTCTTAACATTAGGTTTAACTTGAGGAATTTGTGTACCATAAGATGGAGTTCAAGGTGTCAATTTCCAGACAAGATTTGAAAGGTCATTCTATAATCTGCTCTATTTCCTTCTACAGTGCCGTGAAGCACATATGTTGAAATAAACTGCCATCAGCTTGGGTCCTCAAGTAACTATGATATACAGAGTTGCTCTGTCAAACTGTATTGACATGTTATTTCCATGAGAAATCAATTTGTGTTAGGTCAATAAAAATTTTGTATTTTTTCTGTGTGTGCTGCATAACCTTGTCTATCCTGATTTACATTCCTACCTTGGTTTGGTTTAGTCGCTAAGTCGTGTCTGACTCTTGCGGACCCCAAGGACTATAACCTGCCAGGCTCCTTTGTCCATGGGATTCTCCAGGCAAGAATACTGGAGTGGGTTGCCATTTCCTTCTCTAGGGGATCTTCCCAACCCAGGAATCAAACCCAGGTCTCCTGCATTGCAGGCAGATTCTTTACTGACTGAGCTATAACGGAAGCCCATATCCAACCTAATTTTTGTAATTCCATTCATATGACACATTATTCATAATCTTTTTTATTGTGAATCTTAAAAAATTTGTTTTTGAAAGCAATGTTTCTAGTCTTCTAATTCCCAGTAGTTTATCTGTAACTTCTAAAGACATTTAACACTTTAAATCTTATAATTATATTTATACGCGTGTTATCTATCCTACCAGAACATAACTTTTTAAGGGCCACATTTATGTCTGATTATTTTAGTATGTCTCAGGTACCTGGGAGAGCATGTGGCATACCTTCTGAATATTACACAGATTTTTATTCAACAAAATGAGGTTCTTATTGCAGACTTATTGGTAGGTCCATCAAGACAAAGAGCGTATCTATATAAATAAAAGAGTTACTGTTTCTTATCAAATGTTACACTTCTTATCAAATATTTATACAAAATACTGAAATGGACATTTTCTTTCAGATTGTCTTTAAAATCTCAGAGAACTCTGGTGTTCTTCATTCTGGAGGAGACAGTTTCTTTTTAACTAAAAACTGTTATCTCTATTTCAAGTCAATTTACCATTATCAATAGGCACTTTAAAATGTTAACAGAAATGTTGACTGACCTAGACAGAAACAATTCTAAGAAAGGACAGTATTTTAAACATGCTGAAGAGACATTCTCTTATGTCTCTTATTCTAGGTCTTTTCTGCATATTTGGGTCATCACTGGAAGAAATTTATGTTTCAGACATCCATTTATTGCTCAAAAAAATAGCCTTGGGCATCTAAGGCAAAACTTAGAATCTGTACCACTTCTGTTGCCATTCAGTAAAATGAAAGTTTAAAAAATAATTTCAATGACAACAAATAGGAAACAAGCTAGCAGTTAAGCACTACCAGGAGTGCTTTTAAATCTATCTTTGGAAAAATCATGTGTAACATTCAGGTTCCGGTCTTAAAAAAATTATGAAAAAAATAGTCTCTAAGAGTTTGCAATGTAGCTGGTAAGGAGAGCCAAGACATAAAAAGATGAATAACAATACAAAGAAACATCTACCAAATGTCAAATCAACAGTTTAGCAAAATGCAAAAGAATTTTAGTTTAGTCCTAAAGACTACTTGGAAAATTAGGATTTAGCTGAATATATCACTAAACAAACAAACAAACATGACACTCTGATGATCTCTGTAAAAGGGAGAGGGAAGGGAGTGGGGAGAGGGGAGAGAGACAGTGAGACAGGAACAGATGTATCTGGAATATTAGCATGAGGCCAGATTATAGACAGCCTTGAAAGTCCAGGATAAAACTCTGACGTTTGTCAGTTTTCACCGTCCACCACAGAGCAGTGGGCAATGAAGAGCTTCTTTGAGTTTTGCAACTTGGAAGGACAGGTGACAAGTGATCTTTCAAAGGACTGATTGGAAAAACCTTGTAGGGGGCCTTGATGAAAACAGAAACTTAGATTTTGAAGAGAAAGATTTTTGGAATAAAGAACAAAAGTAAGTGACATATGTATTTTTCTTCTGAAAAGAAAAGAAATAAGAGATTGAGGTATTTTGAAAGTAACAAAAGACTTTCTAAGGTTGGGATGTGATAAGATAAGGTTATGGCCCCTTTTTTCCTCAGTAAAGTAAGAGACAGAGTTATCTAGAAAAA